>NW_026850592.1:0-294838 GCF_030913465.1 Colletotrichum navitas
TTAATTATTTACTTTGTAAAAGGTTATAGATATCCTTCTAAGGTGTAGGTATAGTTTAGCTTTAAGATCTTAGGAAACTTTCTACCTCCTAGGTAAGTTGTACTCTATATAGAGTTATTTATATAATAGGCTTTCTAGTCCTTTAAGCTACTAGTGTATCCTAGAGTTTAATTAACTCTATTAGTGTCTTAGCTAGGTCCTATTATATAGTAGCTTAGGGATCTTAATAGTAGTTATTAGTGTATTTATTATATAACTACTAGACTTCTTCTAATATTACTCTTAGAGTTATTATATAAGGTTAACTACTTGCTTATTTTTAGGCTTTATCTTAGTATTAATAAAGATCTCTTTTTTTATAATTTACCTAATAAACTTCCTAAAGTATATATAATATATATACTTCTAGTAGTTAGCTATCTAGTCCTTAAAGTTAATTATAATAATACTTTTAAGTTAGTGTTAGTCTAGATTTATATAGATAATCTAGTATATCTTATACACTAGATATATTATAATTTTTTCTAGGATAAGTTATTAGTAAGGTCCTAATATTTAGTCTAATATTAAGGTAGTGTTTAGGATCTCTATATTATAATTATAATACTACTGCCTTCTAATATATCTTTATATATAAAGATATATTCTTCTTAGGTAGGTTCTTTCTCCTAGCTCTAGGTGTTCTATGTTAATATATTAGTAGTTATTTTAAATTATATAACGTCTAGTTAATAAAGGTAATATACTTATAGTAGTACACTACTTGCTTCTTGTATATATACAAGAAGGTTATAGTCTTCTTTGTTCTATTATACACAGGGGAAAATAGCACAAGTAGTTATCCTAAAGAGTAGTTCTTTAGCCCTCCTATAGTTAGGCACTATATAAACTAGATCTTTATATAAATTATAACTTATCTTAGTACAAGGGGTTATAATAAGAGTAGTTCTTTAGCCCTTTTGTAGTTAGACACTATATAAACTAACTCTTTATATAATATAGCTTAACTCTTTACTTTTACTAATCTATAATTACTATATAACTACTAATTAGTGTTAAATAGGCTTTATATATATATATACTTAGTAAAACATAGAGGTAAATTAACTTCTTATTAGGTAACTTAATAGGTCTACTCTACTATTATTATATAAAGTAGTTATATACTGCTTAAGTATAACTTAAGTTATTCTAGCTAACTAAAAGTATAATCCCCTCTTAATATAACTAAGGGCTAAATAACTAGTCTGTGCCCTTTAACCTTAAATTATAAACTATTTATAGTTAACTAACTAGGTGTTATACAATTATTAGTATTAATATTCTAACACTATTAATTATTATATTATACTACCTATATATTATTTTCTAATTTAAGGTAGATGTTATAAAAGAGGCGTTTTAGGGTAATAAGCTCTTTAGTTATATAGTTAAAAGTAAGAAGCTTAGCTTTAGTTATTAATATTATAACTATTACTTAGTAAGTTGCCTTCTAATAGATTAGGCTACTAAAGAAATATATAATATACCCCTAGGATAACTAACAAGTAATTATATTATTAGTAAAAGAAGTGTTACTTATATAGAGAAGTTATATACTCCTTAAAATACTAAAGTATATTAATAAATATAGGGTGTAAAAGAGGTATTAAATATACTACTTTACTACTTAAATATAGTGTACACTTAGGTTTATTAAGTACTTAGAGAGAAGTAAGTAAGTAAATACTATATCTAGCTAGATTATTATAGTAGTATATAGGATTAATTTAACTATCTTTTAAAAGAGCTTTACCTCTACTAGTGTTATTATCCTCTTGTTTTAGAGAAATTCTATTATTAGTAGTAGTATTATAAGAGAAATCCTATCTATATATTTAAACTTTACTACTATATTATAGATATATTAGTTATAGTAGAGGTATATCTTCTAGTTAGGTCTATTATATATAATATAAATGCCTAGATACTACTTTGCTTTTCTAAGGTCCTTTATTTTATATACCTCTTTTAGCCTTATAATAATTACTTCTTTTGCCTTCTTGCTCTCTTTTAGGTATATAATAAGAATATTATTAATATAAAAGAGTATATATATAGTATACTTCTTAGAAATAAAGAGACAGGGGTCTTCCTTTAATAACAAGAGCCCTAGGCTTTTTAGTGTCTTTATAAACTCCTTAAACTAAAGAAGAGGTGTATTATATAACCTATACAAGGCCTATGTAATAGATACTACTTTTCCTTCTTATTAATAACCTAGTAGCAGCTTATAGTATACTAGCTTTCTTAATAGGTCTCTTTTAGTATTAAGAAATATATTAACTATATTAAGTTACTTAACCTTAAGGTTAAATTATATAGTAATAGCTATTACTATACAAAAGGTTTATACTATAAAGGTTACTATATATATCTAAAGAAGGGGGTCCTTTTCTTATATATCCTCTTTTATAATAACTTATGCCTTACTATAGTTAAGATATCCTTCTAGATCTTACTTATATATTTACACTTACTTTAATAAGAGAAGCCTTATTCTTAGTAGTAAATCTTACTTATTAATTACCTTAAATACTTTAAGATACCTTAGTTCTATAATTTTATAGTCTATTACTTATTATAGTAGTTAATAAAGGTCTAAAGGTATCTTAATTAACTCCTTTAGTGTCTATAGTAGTCTTATAAGATTATTATAATAATATTGTTTTTATTTAATATTTATAGTATATAATAGGTTATTAGCTTATATATAGCTATATTTACTATAGTATATAGTGTATAGTACCTATTGCTTACTTTAGCTTTTACTTTTTATTAATTATTTAAGAAGGTTATAAAGAAGCTCTTAGGGCTTAGTCTTTTCCTTTAACTAAGGGATAAGAAGAATACTTTCTTAGAGGCTACTAGCAAGTGCCTTACTCCTAGTCTATACTTTAGTGTACTATAGTTAACTATACCTATATACACTAGAGGGTGCCTTTATTATTAGCTTATTCTTATTTCTTAGCCTTACTTCTCTTAGCTTAGACTATTAGGTTAATTATATAGCTATATATTAATTTATATATCTTTTACTGTTTTAGAACGCTAGTTATTATCTAGTAGCGTAGAGGTTAAAAGACCTCCTTTATATAAGGTTATAATCCCTTTTATACTATAGCGCTTAGCCTTATTATATAATCCTACTACTTAACTATTATTAAGTATTACGCCTAGTTAACTAATTTTAGAGGACAAGGCTATCTTAGTATTTAGATTACTAAGGCCTAGTGTTGTCTTAGGAGTCTATACCCCTTTTTTTCCTCTTATAGTAATACCTTAGTTATATTACTTAATGTCTTAAGTAATTACTTTAGTATTACTTAACAAAGGATTATTATTCTATATTATAGTAACTATTATTTTAGATACTATTATTATTACTTTTATTAACCTAAGTATATTTATTATTATATTTTACTTATAGTCTTTATCTTTAATAATTTTAACTATACTTCTTGCTTTTAACTTTACTATTATATTGCTTTTCTTGTCTTTACTTTAAAAGAACTTTATCTTATTAAAATATATATTATATATAATAATTACTCTATATAGCAAAAGTACTTAAATCTTATAAAGGTTATATATATTTTATATATATTCTACTAAGTATCTAATATACCTTTATAGTTTAACTTTAAATTATTTTTTCTAAATACCTTTTTTATAGTTACTTATTAATAGATAAGCCTAGTATTTATATATATACGTTTATCCTTAGTAAAGACAAAGGTTATACTATAATACTACTATATACACTAGTGTCTACTAGTAAAAGTACTGTCTAAACTAAGCCTCTTCTTTCTTAATAGGCAAGGTCTAGTTATAACGCTAAAGAGGGCTTACGTTATATATATAGATTACTATAAGTGCTACCTTTAGCTATAGTTTATAGGGTAGTCTAAATAACAAGAGCATCTTTACTATATAAGTAATAATTTTTTACCTTACTCTCTTCTTACTGCCTATAAGCTCTTTTATATTTAGTAGAAGAAGCTTTATGTTTATTCTAAGCTTAGCTGTCTACCTTTTATACTCTATGTCTCCTTTAATACTAATAACTAATATATTTTATCTTAGTAAATCTTATAGATATTAACCTCTTGCTGCTAGGTAACTTAAGTAATAAATCTATAGATAACTAAGAATATATTATTATAGGTCTTTTTAGGAAGTATAACTCTAAAAAGCTAAGTAGTATACTTGTCTTTTAAGTATATAAGCTACTTTAAGTAGTTAAATCTAGTTAAGAAGTTAAAGAGATCCTAAGAGATATAATAATATAGGTAAATTAAGTAGTCTTTAGAGGCTTACTTTAAAATTACCTTGCTTATATAGGCAATAGCGTAATACTTATATTTAATACAAGATAGTCCTTTAATTTTTACCCTCTAAGTATTAACCTAGAGTATTATAAGCGCTTTAGGCCTTAGATACCTACTCTAAAGGTACTAAAGGTAGGCATTATTACTATAGTCTACTAGTATATTTATTAATAAGTAAAATAAAGTTATAAACACTTATGTATTTACTAGTAAAGTAAAGCTATAAAGAATAAGGCTATATAATAGCCTAAGGCAGAAAAAGAAGGGTTTATATTTAAGGAAGACAAGGTTACCCTTATATACTAGCTTCTTTATAGTTATATTCTTTTTAGGTGTTCTAAAGTAAAAAGTATAGTTATATCCCTAATACTATACCTTTGTTTTCTTAATAAGACCTTTTAAGGTAATATTAATATAAAATCTAGGAATAAAGGCTACGTTTTTTAGCCTAAGATCCTCTATACCTAGCCCTTTTACGCTATTAAGAAGGTTCTTTATAATATATATACTATATCCCTCTATAGGGTAGAACATTATACTTAATTTAATATAATAATTATCTATATTTACTTTATAGAAGCTAGGCTTAAAGAGTAACTTATTATTTATAACATAAAGACCTCTGTAGTTATTAAGAATAGTACTTTTACTAAGAGTGTATAGGCTAATAAGTAGGGTTAAGAATACACTAAGAGTTAGAGGGAGTATAGCTAGGGTTTTACTAAATAAGCAAAGGTTAATAGTAACTATAACAAGGGTGCCTTATAGGTAAAAGGGGGTTAAATCCCCCTTTTTTTACTTCTTTTATATTTTACCCCTAAGGTTTAACTACTTTAGCTTTAAAAGCTCTATAATAATAGCCTTTACTACTTACTTACTTAGGTTTACCTAAATAATCTTTAACTTACTAGAGAGTATATACTTAATATACCTATAGTTAATAGGTTTCTATAGGTAGTTAGACCTTTTATAGAGGTATTTAAAGTGCTACCTTTTATCTTATAGTTTACTTTTCTTTATAAAGGTTATATATACCCCTGTTGCTTTATAGGATTTTATAAGCATTATTTATAGTAAATTACTTAGTAACTTACTATATTCTCTTAGGGTTATTTACTGTCCTTTATATTATTTAGTCTTTATAAAGTTATTTAGCTTACTACTTGCCTAGGAGGAAGTAATTTACTGCTTAATAGTATATAAGAAGGTCTTAATTAGGAGAGTGCCTTAGATCTTAGGGATACTATATACTTTAGCCTTTATTAAGGTAGTACACTATTCTCTAAGCTAAGTAAATAGGTTATTTATTAACAAGGTATATATAAGAATCTTATTATAATTATTATAGGCTATATTACTTACTATATTATAAGAAAAAGTATATTATTGTTTAATCTCTAAAATAGTTATATAAAGGGTAAAGTTAATATTATTATTTAGTAATTATAGCTATATACCCTTTATAATCTCCTTTATAACTATAGTGTTAACTTAGCTTAATAATAGGTTATTTACTTTTTACTGTTTATATATCCTTAGCTTAGTAAAGAATAAATTACTTATAGTAATAATCTATTCTTACTTTATTACTTTATTATTAATAGTAAGTATTACTAGTTAAATAGGCTCTTAGCCTTACTACCTTACTTACTAGCTAACTAAGAGGTTGTTCTAGCTTATAAGGTTAGCTTTATATTACCTTTAGCGTTTAGCGTTTTACTCTACAACGTATTTAGCTAGCAAAGGCGCTTCTAGGTGCTTAGGGAGCTCCTCCTTATTATCTAGATTAATAAATTACTAGACTTTACGTTAGGTAGTATAAAAGTAAAGCTTTATATACTATAGGAACTAATCTTTATATATAGTTAAAAGGCTATAAAGATAAGTATTAGTTAGTAGGCTTACTATTACTTCTAAAGGTATTATAGGCGTAGGATAAAGTTAAGAAAAAGTATTAGTTTTAAGAAAGGTATTTCTAAGCGTATACTACTTTATAATAGTAAGGGTTATTATTACTTATAAATTAAGTTAAAGCTAGGCTTATAACTATTATTAAGCAGTATATTTAAGGGGTAATTTATATAGTTAAAAGTGGCTTATTTCTTCTATCTATAGTGCTATAATCTATGTTCCTTAAATATTACCTTGCTTAGTAATTCTACTGTAAGTATTTATATTTAAGAGCAAGGGTTAGATTAATAAGTAACATTATTCTAGAAAGCAGTGTTAGTTAGTAATATTCTATATAATATATAGTTACTAATAATTACTATTAGTAGTCCTTAGTTATATATTATAAGTGTTTAAAGTAATACTTAGGCCTAGTAGTAAGCCTTATACCTTATATATCCTAAGATAAGTAAGATTTTCTTACTAAACTTATAGGTTATAGTATAAAGGCTATTAAATATATAGAAGTTAGGTATAGCCTAAAAGTTACTTTAGGTTAAGACTTTTAGTATATTTATAATAAAGTCTATAGAGATAGTGTAGTAGGTACACTAGGTATTATAATAAGTTAAAAGATCCTATAGCCTTTTAGTAATCTATCTAATTACTTTAGTATACTAGGCAGTAAATAATATAAGCTTTTATTAACTTTACTTTTCTAGGGATATAGAAGCTTTAAAGCTTAGTAAGTATTCTATTACACTTAAAGTAAAACTTCTTGTTGTAAGCAAAAGTAAACACTTTTCTTATAAAAGGTTTTAGGATATAAAGTCTATATATACTATCTAAGGCTATATAAAAGATTAATCCCCTAAATTAATCTCCTATAGTAGTATAGCTATATAGGGCTAGCGCTATTATTTATAAGAGAGTTATTAATCCTTTTTTACTTTATCTAAGGTAATATATTTATAACTATCTTTTATATTTATATAATCTATACCTTTAAGTCCTTAAATTTCTTATTATTCTAGTAGCCTATAATAATACTCTTTATAAACTTATTATTAATTTATACTATTATTATAGTAGCCTTTCTTAGGCTTAGAGGTTTATTACTTATATACTATACTACTACTATATCTTTAACCTTGTCCTTGTTATTAATATCTATAAGCTTATCTTTATATAAAAATACTTTATAAGGTTAGGTTAAGTGACTAGGAGTTAGGACAGTGCGTTTAGTACTATATTAAGCTTACCTAGGACATAGAAGATTTAAAGCTAAAATTAGGAGAAGTAGTTAGTAGTATTAGTAAGACATAGGTTAGCCTTATTAAGGTCTATTATCTATAATAATATATAAGTAATAATACCTTTTATAGCTATATAGTCTATAAGAATATTAACCTTATATCTATTTAACTAGATAAGTTTCTAGAGCTTTTTAATAGCCTATATAATAGCTACTACTTTAGCCTTAGTTATACTAAAATATTTCTTTACCTACGTTATAGTCTATAAGAGGAAAAGAATAAGGTTAATATAATTATTTAATATATTAATTTTAAGTATTTTCTCTTTATTTAGTTATAGTTAAGTTAGAACACTATAAGCCTAAAGCTATTAATATATACATTAATCTTAAAGAAGAGTAGCTTCTTAGGGTTATAGTAATAATATATAGCCTAATTATAAAGTTTCTTTATAAGGTCTTCTATATATTAAGTTCTTTAGCTATAGGGTTAAAGGTCTCCTTAGTAATAATTTTTACTTTATACTAACAAGTTATTCTAGGTTTTAGTGTATTCTCTTTTATAATTATTTATTAAGTTTTACTTTTCTCTAGTAGAGTAAATCTATAATTATATTAAACTATAGTATCTTTATTTATAACTAACTACTTATACTAAGATATATCTTAAGGTCTTAAAGGCTACATAGGAAAGCTAGTTAACTAAAGGCTTAAATATAGTTGTCTATTTTATATATACTATTACTATTAACTATATAGCTAAGAAGCTTTATAGATAAGAAGCTAATAAATAATTTCTTAGCACTAATATAGATGTAGTATTTATTAAGAATTTATAGGACTATCTCTAGGTGCTAGAGGTAGTCTTTATTAAAGTTACTAAAAATTATAATATTATTAATATATACCTTTATAAAGTAGTAATATTTAAAAAGATATAGTCTATAAAGCACTAGCGTAAGCTAGTAAGTTCTTAAAGCCTATAAGTACTACGTTAAAGTATTTAAGCCTTTATAGGCTTATTATTACTATATAGTCTTTATAAGGTAAATATACTCTTAGCTAGTAAAAGAACCCTAAGGTATTAAATATTATTATCTTCTTTTTGCCTTAAAGTCTCTATATAATGTCCTCTTAGTTAGGCAGAGGATAAACGTTTAGTGTAGCCTACTTATTAAGGGCCTTATATTAGTAACTATATACCCTTTATATTTTATCTTGTCCTTATAGTATTCTATACTATAAAAAGAAGGTAGGCTAGTACTACTAGGCGTTATTACTAACTAATTTTACTAATCTTATATTACTAGTTATTTTATTTATTAAGAAGCTTTATATCCTTAAGACTAAGTAAAATATATAAACATTCTATTTCTAGTTTTACTATCTATTAAGTAGCTTAATCTTTATCTTATCTTTATCTAGTATAGTATTAACCTATAGTTATAGTAGATATAATATTTATTAAGTATAGTCTTTAGCTTTTCTATATACTTAGGATTATCTATATAGATCTTTACTTTATAGTAGTTAGTTATTATAAGGTAAAAGTTAGGTTTTATTATCCTATATCTAGGCACCTCTTTAGCTAGTAATAGTAGGTTTATTAATTTATTACTAGGTCTACTATTATAGTAGTCTTACTTTACTATTAAAGAACTTGTTAGTAATATTAAGAAGTTTACTATATTACTATAAGTAATTATATCTAGTGCTTCCTCTATAATAAGCTATATAGACTTCCTTTATATACTAGGAGATTTATACTACCTTTATACCTTTCTTAATAGTAATTAGTCTACCTATATTATTATAGACTAGTATTACCTTAGGGGTTAATAAATCTAATATTATATTAAAGGTAAATTTATTAGTTAAGTATACTTAATATTTATATAAGTTACTTTCTTTATTATATTTCTTAGGAAGGTTAATAAAGTTAATAGGAGGTAGTAGACTAAATCTAGTAATATTATTACTATATATTAGGCTATAACTTTCTTATAATAAGAAGTAATTTTTACTATTACTAGGATTATTATATTATAGGCTAACCTAAGCTTTACCTATTTTTATTAAAATCTACTACTATACTATAGTTATTATAGAAAGGTATACTAAGTAGTAAGTAGGCTAAAGTTTTTTAACTACTCTTACTATAATTATTATATAGACCTTTATCTTAGTGCTTTTACTATTCTAATAAAGTATATATTAAAGTAATATCTTTATTAATATAAATAATAATCCTATAGCTTTTACTTTATATAGCTTAGTAAAGAAAATCTTAGGTTCTTTATAAATCTTTTTACTTAGTTATATTTAGTAAAAATTACTAATACACTAGTATTAATATACACTAAGTAGTCCTCTAAGTCCTTATTTACCTAGGCTTTAATTTAAAGATAAGTACACTTATAGTAACTTCTTTCTTATTAGCTTTATAATAGCCTTAATAACTTTACTAGTTTAAAAGTAAAGTTTATAGTATTATTAGTAGTTAGCTTTTATTAGGACCTCCTTAGGTTCTTTTTCTTATATACCTTAATAGCTTACTTAAGGTACTTTTAACCTTATCTTATTAAGGGTATAGGTCCTTAGGGTCTTTAGGATCTTTAGTAACTATCTTTAGCTCCTCTATTGCTTATAGTCCTAGGTCTTTAGTATTAAGATAAAGTTTATATTACTCCTAGGATTAGGGAAATTCCTTTGTTTCTTTAAGTATATACTTATCTTTAATAAGCTTATTAATATAGGATCTATATCTTTATTATATTCTTAGATAAATTAGACTTTATTTTTTTATTAATTAGTAAGTATATTTTACTTATTATCTTTAACTACTTCTTTATTTATTTTTTTACTAAGGCTACTAGTTATATATATAGTAGTCTAAGTTATCTTAGTAGTTATATTAGTCTTTAGTGTCTTATTAATAGTTACTATAGTTCTAGTATCTCTATAGTTTCCTTAAGGACTATTATTATATAGGCAGTAGTTTCTTAAGCGCCTATTATTATTATTATAGGATCTTTAT
The DNA here is from genome assembly GCF_030913465.1 of Colletotrichum navitas. Lineage (NCBI taxonomy): Eukaryota > Fungi > Ascomycota > Sordariomycetes > Glomerellales > Glomerellaceae > Colletotrichum > Colletotrichum navitas. The sequence continues at coordinate 10,553 of NW_026850592.1, forward strand.
AGAGTAGTATCTCTTCCTCTATATTAGAGGGGTCTACTATATAAAGGTCCTTATAGGTGTCTATATTAGATCCTATATATCCTAGTTACTTCTCTATAGTACTATATTACTAACTATATTATTCTAGTTAGTAGTATTATTAATATACACTAGGTTATAATATAATCTAGGTACTATATCTTATAGTACTTAGTGTTATTCTCTATAAGTATAATATATATATCTAAGGAGTTATATTCCCTAGGTTTATAAAGGAATTACTAAAGTTAAAGGTAAAGTTATTATAGAACCTTATTAGCTATTAGCACTAGGTTTAGTTACCTTATACCTTAGTGTATTTAAAGTAGATTAGGTAAAGGTATAAATATTATTCTACTTATTAACTTTCTTAATAGTAAAGTAGTTCTTTTAAACTACTTCTCTATATTAATAAAGGATAAGCTAAAATATTCTTAAGATATCTAGTAATATATAACTACCTTTATTCTTTTAGCTAGTATTATTCTTTAGTTATAAGTTAAAATTCTTACTAGTTATATACTTAACTATAGAGTTATTACTAAACTATTTAACTAAAACACTATAAGGATAATCTATTTAAATATACTACTTAACTACTTAGATCTATAACTTTACCTTATAGTAATATATTATATAGTAGTTATAAAAGATAAGGTTAAGTAAGTAATATTTAGTGTCTATATTTAGCTAGAATATCTTAACTATTATTATTAGGTATATCTAGGCTAGTGTATAACCTAGGCTAGTTATAGAACTTAATAAGGTCTTAGCCTACTATATCTAGGCTACTATAGTATAAAAGAAAGCTACTATAAACTTATTTATATTTATTAGTAGTATTAGGCCTATAGTAAAAGGTATTATTAAGGCTAATGCTTATCTTTACTATATAAGGTTAATTACTAGTTAACTTAGAGGTAGTAGTCTTTATAAGCTTAAGCCTACTTAACTATTAAGTCTAATAGTGTTAAGTGTATAGAAGGTAAGTAGCACTTAGTAGTCTACCTAGGTAGTTCCCTAGGGGAATAGGTATACTACTAGTAGTCCTTAGGCTATAGGTAGTATATATATTATTACTTTAATAGTAAAGGTTATTAATATACTCTATAAGATAAGTAAAAGGCTTATACTATCTAGGCCTATATAGGCTAAAACCTTAGTAGGTCTAGGCTATATAGGTAGCTACTTACGCTAGCTAAGAATTAACTTAGTATAAAGTATAAGTGTTATTAAAGATAAACTAGTAGTCTACTTTTCTTAGTAAGATCTATTAGTAGGCTAGTATAGAAGCCTAGTAGGCCTATAATTTCTAGTCTTTTACCTTTTAGTAATTACTATAATATTACTATACCTTTATTTACTTTAGTAATATACTATCTAGTAAAATATTTTTACTTTAGTAAAGGCCTTACTTATTATAATATCTTTATTTAAGTTAGTTTATTAAGAAGGATTTTTTAAGGGTATTAGTACTTACTTAGTTATATATCTTTTTAGTATAACTAGGTTTTTTAATAACTAAGAGGTTTATAAGTTAGTATAAGATAATAAATATCTATAGCTTTTATATAAAGCTATATATATAGGTCTAGATACTCTCTTGTGTTCTTAATAATTCTTTTTACTATCTAGAGTTTAATCTTATCTAGAATAAATTAACTATATTACTACTATCTAGTTTAAACCCTTTTTACTAGTTTATTATCTATAGAATAGCCTATTACTATTAAATTCTATAAATATAAAGTATATATATTATTATAAAGGCTCTATAGTAAAGAATAGGTAACTTTATAATTTAGATTCTACTAAAGCTATATATATATACACTATATATTAGTAATTTAGCCTAGTTATACTAGCCTTAGTATACTGTTTTTATAAGCTAATTCTTATTAAAGTAAAGGGTATCTTTACTATATCCTAGTAAAAAAAAATTTTAAAGGTGTAGATTAAGGTAGTTATACTACTACTTAATATAGCCTTTTACTAGCTATTATAGATCTAATAGGAGAAGTAAGGCTATAATAGGTAATATAAAGTAATATAGTGTAAAGGTAAAGTATAATAGTAGAGTAGTAAAATAAGGTAATAATAATAAAAGCTAAATAAATAACATAGGACAAGAGCTAGGTATTAGTGTAAGTTGTCTATTAAGGTTGCCCTTCCTTATAAGAGGAAATAGGCAATAGGATATATACCCCTAGGTATATGCCTAGACATATGCTAACAGGGTAATCCTACGTCCTACCTGTCTATCTACTATATAAGGCACTTGTCCTATAACAAATAGCCTATAGACCTTAGGCTACTAGTCTAGTACCTTAAACAGAATAAAGAAGCCTAGAGGGCCTAGGGCAGCTAGAGGCTTATTAGGCTAAATTATTACGTTATTATACTACTCTAGGATATAGTTATCTAGGTAAACAATAGTAAGGTCCTCTAGTAAGACCTTTATATAAATAGTACTATATATAGAGGTATCTAAATTAGAAGATATTATAATTTTAATAGTAATTTTAATAATAATGTTAGTAATAATATTAAAATTAGTAGTAGTTGCTAACAAAATAATATTCTAAAACAATATATTGTTATATATATCTAAAAGTGAGGGGTAAAAGTGGGGGTGGGTCTACCCAGGGGTTAGTGGGGTCCGTTCGCAACTAAAGGGATATTTTGGCCATCTCCATCATGCATGCTAAGTATGCAAGGCAAGGTAAGGCAAGTCAAGGCAAGGCAAGGGCAGTACGTACCGCTCACATAAGACATCAGGGCTTTGGGTATCATTCATTTTGCTTTATTTTCATTTTCCCTCTCCTCCTCTTCCGCAAGCCCGTGGATATATAGTACACTAAGTCGATTGCCAAGAGACTAAGACACTGGGGGGTTGGCTGGTTGGTTGATGGGTTGACTCTCTCGTGTTTATTCGTGTTTGTTCAACCGTCTTTGCCCATGTCGTGTTGCTGGTTAATCATTTAAAGAGGGCAGCTTCTTCCTTGCGGATTTGCACCGCTTCGACGGTTTCACCTGCTTCCTCTTCCCCTTTCTGGCTCTCCCTCTCTTTGACCTATTCGGGTTTCGCTGACTCCGTGTGATACGCCAAGATAGAGACACGTCTTGAGCCTCCGTCTCGATCCAACTCGGTACATCAATACCCGACACCGCGTACAACACGTTCCGTCGAGGCACCCGACACGGGTTGCTCGCCATAACACCGTCCAGCTTCGTTTTCGTCCCTCCAGCTTTGGTTTGTCTTCATTGGCCTTCCTGTCGCGCCCGATTACTGTTTTCCGAGACAGTCATAGAAGGCTGTTTCCCTCTTGGTATCAGCTGTTTTGGGTGCCCGTAGCCATTCCACAGCCCACCGCCCTTCTCAAACCATAAACACCACTTGTGGGAGGTTTTGCTTATCATCCGGCCGACATTCGGTGACATTCCGTGTTTCGAGACGCAGCCTTTTCTCCGGAAATCAACTGGAGCCGTCTGCAAAACCACTCATAGCCCAACATGTCGACCTCTGAGAAAGATGTCAAGGCGGGCGTAGCTGTCGACCCTTCTATTGAGGTCGAATACGCGAGCGACCCCGATAGAAGCGGGTTTGACCAGGCCGCCACAAAGAGACTTGTTCGAAAGATCGATTGGACTCTGATTCCATTCCTTGCCTTGTTGTATTTGCTGTCCTTCTTGGACCGCACCAACATCGGTAATGCTAGACTGGCTGGTATCGAGGCGGATCTCGGCATGAGGGGCCTTGACTACAACGTGGCTCTGTCTGTATTTTTCCCCTGGTATGTCGCCGCTGAGATACCCTCCAACTTGGCCATGAAGCGCTTCCGCCCTTCTATCTGGATCCCTTCCATCATGATCGCTTGGGGCGTCTGCTGCACCCTTATGGGTGTTGTTCATAACTTCCCGGGTTTGTTGGCCGCTCGCATGGCTCTCGGCCTCGCCGAGGGTGGTTTGTTCCCGGGTATCACCTACTAGTGAGTGCTCCTTGTCCGGGACCATCTCTCTCGCCAATCACCGTCATCTGACCCTCATGTCTCCAGCATCACCATGTGGTACCGACGCCACGAATGTGGTCTTCGCATGGCCATCTTCTTCTCTGCTGCCACTGCTGCCGGTGCTTTTGGAGGTCTTCTTGCTCGAGGCATAGTCGAGATGGACGGAGTCGGAGGTAGACCCGGTTGGGCGTGGATCTTCATACTAGAGGGAATCATCACTTTCGCTGTCGGTAAGCTAGGGGGAAGCCCAGACCCGAATCAGCCTCTGGTGATGACACAAAACTAACCATGGACCTCCATTTCCACACAGCTATCGCCGCCTTCTTCATAATGAACGACTACCCCGCCACTGCCAAGTTCCTAACCGTTGCCGAGAAGGAGGAGGTCACTCGTCGCCTGGAACAGGACCGGTCTGCCCTTGCCGATGAGTTTAGCATGGCCTACTTCAAGGATGCCATGAAGGACTGGAAGATTTGGGTGCACATGGTGAGTCTAGACCCCTGCCAGTACGTTCCACATCGAGAGGGGATACTGACGACACTGTAGTTCATCACCATCGGAGTCTACACCCCGCTGTACTCCTACTCCCTCTTCCTCCCAACCATTGTTAGCGGACTCGGATACACCAACGAGACGGCCCAGCTGATGACCGTACCCCCGTACATTGTGGCCTGCGTATGCTGCATTGGCGGCGGTTGGCTGGCTGATCGTCACCGACAGCGTGGTATCTACATGATATTCTTCTGCCTTGTAGGGTATGTCATCCCCCGCGCCCCTAGATGACAGAGCATCTGCGGCTAACCGGTTTCTTCAGTATGGCTGGCTTCGTCATGCTACTCTCTTCCGAGAGCAACGGGGTCAAATATGCCGGTTGCTTCTTCGCTGCCTCCGGTATCTACCCCAACGTCCCCCAGGGAGTCGCGTGGAACGGCAACAACATTGGAGGCTCGGTCAAGCGAGGCGTTGGTATCGCTATGCACGTCGGTAAGTCGACTTCAGTACCGATCTTGTTGCTTTGTGGGTTTCAACCGCTTACACAGTTGCAGGTTTCGGCAACCTTGGTGGTGCCATCGCCGGTTTCCTCTATCAGGCAAAGGACAAGCCCCACTACTACCCCGGCCATGGCACGCTCTTGTCGACGTTGACCATGTCCATGTGTCTTTCAATCTTCATGACTATCTACCTGCGCCGCGAGAATGCTCGCCGGGATCGCGAGTACAAAGACCCTGCTCAGTACACGGCCGAGGAGAAGGCCGCTGAGCGTCACAAGGGCGACAACGCCACCTTTTTCCGATACACAGTCTAGTGGATCCAAGGTGTTTGGAACATTTGCAGCGTGTTTATTTGATTGGTTTCTTGACCATAAGAAAGAAGGGACACAGCTGGTAACCAAGGCTGCAATTTAAACTACTTTGACGTTTCCCTGCGACCGGTCGTGAAGGTTGCGTGTTATCACTCATGTTGACAGAAAGCCAATAATCTGACAGGTTAATCCAGTTCTCAGCAGACCACAAATGCCTGTTTTCCACTATAGAGTTTCCCGATGAGTGAGTGGAGGCCCCCTCGCTGTTGGCTCCGCCACCAGGTGGGATCATCTGAGGACCTAACGGACGTTCGCCTGGGTCTTGGCTTTCACATACTCCCCGCGTGGAACGTGGGGAAACGTGGGATGGACCGAAGAGGCGGTGGTCAGAATGGCGTCACACCTATTAACTCTACCTATAGTCCGGCCCCAGGATCTGGGGGCTCCCCGCTTGGTTCTATCCATGTACATAGTAGATGTCTACCATCCACGTGACGTTTCAAATGGCAGTGAACCATGCAAGTGTTTATCTGGCAATATCCTAGCTAGAACTCGGCATGGGGCAAACCAGGCGTTTCCTTGTCTTCGGTCCGGGGAAGGGAGACGCAGGGATGCGGCATGCTGCCACTGCACATGATATGGAGTGCTTTGGAGATACTATCGTCGCTCTAATGACACGTCCGATGCTGGCCTCTTGCGTGTAAATGCATGGCCAATGGATTTCCAGTTGATGAAGTCCGCTGATATGGAAACGGCGCAACCTGGAAAATAATTGAGTCTACAGTTAAAGTCGACAAAAAGTACACTGCAGGACTTGAATCGGTTGCGGGAATCACGCAGAGGGTCGGGTCCGGTTTGAATGAAGCTTGGGTTAACAGGACTGAGGAAGACTGTCCGGTCCTCATCGGTGCTTATTGTAGCGGTACAAAATGATAACTCTATGAGAGTTACTTGTCCTTTATGTTCGATGCATCAGAAATTCCAAGCATTCTGGTTTCAGTAATTCCTCAATTGTATAGGTTCTTGGCCAACAGCTTGCCGAATATTCGGTGACGCTTGACCTTTACTGCGATGCAGAGGCACTCATTGAAACCATCTAGCGCCTGATCGTGGCCTTGGCAGCAGAGAGCGGTTGGATGGCCATAGTATAGCATGCTGTCCGTGTCTGCCATCTTGCTCCTCACACATGCCTATATGTTCTTCGGACCGTTCATGGCATCTTGGTACAATTACATGGTGTCTTTTTGCACCGTACCTTCGGTTGCCAACCACGTCGCTTTTCTTTTACAGAAGAACTCCAACTTCGGTGTCCACAAGTTGTCGCCCTCGACGCCTTGAGCGTCATTCATGGTCCCTGAAGTAACAGCCACTTTGTCCGAAGTCTCATGGGTAGCAACGAAGAGCGAGGAGCCGCATAACCTGCAAAAAGAACGGGCCAGCGTCCCGCCGGAATCGGCGGTCTGGGACTTGTACACCGAGACGTTGGAGCCGGGGTCTTGCACAGTTAGGTTCTGACCGACGAAGAGGTTAGCATGAGCCTTCGTCTGCTGAGTTTGGTTCCAGGAGTCCAAAGGAACGTACCTTTCTATCGATTAAGCTGTTGGCCCCGAATGATGAGCCGGTGAACTTGCGGCAGCTGTTGCAGTGACATAGTACCGTGAGGCCATACCCCTCTCCGATGGTGTACTTGACTGCGCCGCAAAGGCAGCTTCCGTCGATTAAAGAAGGTATGGGGTCGGGGATATCGACGTTGTTTGAAGTACTCATGACGATGCCGCCGCTGGTGATGATGGAAGATGAAGGTGTTGGGCGTCGCGATGCGGGGGCACAACATTTATAGGAACGAAGTCGTCGAGACAATCGGATACGTCAACGAGGAGAGGTCAGGATGTTGAACGAAATAGCCAACTGCGTAGCCTGGGTGTATATTCTCGAAACCTTTCTCGAAACTTCTCGAAACAACGCTGCACGATATCCATCTTTGCTCGGTCGACGCAGGTAAGCACTAAGCCCTCGGGCCGACCCCAAATGTAGTGACCAGGTGCCGATCAACCAATTCTTACAGTAGTAGTAGTAGTAGTAGTAGTAGTAGTAGTAGTAGCAGTAGTAATATTTAACGCCGGGAGGTCCAAGCTAGTGGGCTAATTCTTACAGGACTGGCGCAGCGATGATCGATGAGCGAGAGTGAAGGGCAAAATTGATGAATGCATCAATCCGAAGTACGAAAACCCAAGTTTAAAGGATAACCCAATCGCGCACGCAAAGTCGGTAGATAGATGATCGGAATCAACTTCACTCTTCCATTACACTGTACTATTCCATAATTGAATTGGCGCATGCCATGTCTCAGCCGTGTCTGAATCACAGGCATGTCAGTGGTCATAGGACGGATCTAGGCAGCCCGTCCTTTCAGATCGGTTTGGATAAAGCCAGCAGTGTAAGAACATTTGATTTCCACCTTGTGCCGAGAAGCATTCTCAAACATCATGGCCGCAGAGTCGTCGAAGCCCCCGTCGAAGCGGCGGATGAGAGTCCAAAAGTCGTGCACCGAGTGCCAGAGACGGAAGCAGAAGGTAAGCAACGAAGAAAGCCCCCCCGTGACCGCATCCATATAGATCACCTGGTCACTGGCGGATACGGGCTAAGGAGGCCGCAGTGCATTATCCGGCAGTCAGACGCGCCATGCGTAAACTGCTCGAGGCGCTTCCCGCCTGTGGAGTGTACCATCATTCAGGCCGACTCTTATAACCCTAGGCCAGTGTACGAGGACCGGGTTCTGACTTTTGACTTGTCCTCGCTGTCAAGAGGATCGGGAAAGCAGCCAGAGGTTGCATTCCATGACCTTTATTCGAAAGCTTTACTACCGTTCATGTCCACGACCCTACCAGGGGCCCTGGCTGTGCGAAACCACCAGAGAGCAAGGGCCAGATTACAAGATGCTGGTGTTGATGGCCTCGGAGGATCAAGAACGCACTTCTCCAGTCGCCTTGAAGATGAAGCTGAGGCCTTGGCCAAGGCGAAGGCGAAGGCCCATACCAATCTCTTCCTCGATGGGAATGGCGACCCGATGGCATTTTATCACAGCAGTCCCGCTACCATTGGTGGCATACTCACGGAGGTGACGACTCTCCATGGGATGCCGCTTCCTGAAAGCTCCAGAACAGCAGAGCTTCTTCACTTTTGTAAGCGAGGCGGTGGTCGCTCCGAGAAGCGACTCAGTCTGACTCTCCAACGTAGATATCGAGGTCGTCGCACCCAACTTGGTGTCCATTGACGGGCAGAGCCAGCCGCCAATCTTTCTCACAGATGTTTTACCGTGGATGCTGCAGTCCCCTCTGTTCCCTAACATCGGCATTTTGATGTCGTCGACGACCCAGTCACTTGAGCAGGGAGTGGAAATCTCCAAGAACCCAGAATCCCTCGCTCTCAAAGCCCGGGTGTTGTCCATCATAGCGGATTACATGGAGCGCCCGTTCGACGCCATCGCGATTGAGATGGTCCGGTCCATCGTGAATCTTGTGGTTATGGAGGTAAGGCACTAGCTTATGGCTGGTTCGTCGTCAACATCGCATTGACGCCCTTTACAGTGGTTCTGGGGCGCCGACGAAAGTATGTTTGCCCACATGAGAGGCATCAAGCGCATGATCGAGCTCCGGAAAGGCATGCGTGGTCTGGGGGACGTTGTGGGCGAGTCCATCATGATTCTGTAAGCGCGGGTCGACGCTCGGAGTTGACAGTCGACTTACCATAAACTTGCCAGCACCGACTATGAGATTGCGTGCGCCTTCGAGACGGATCTCTACTGGCTGGAGAGCGATCCGGTCCGAGACGAGGAAATTCCGGTCCCGACGACGTGGCCTGACTGCTACGACAGCCCACTGCTGGCGTCCTCATCTCGATTCGAGAGCATCGCTGGGAAGCTTGGGTTGTGCGCGCCGGCTGCCAAGATTCTGGACGATGTACGGTTCCTCACGGTTTCCGTCACTTCAGCATCGGCCTCGGCGAGCTGCAAATCGAAAATTCGCACCACCGCATCCTGGCTACGTAGTAGACTGCGCGATAGGGGCAGCTTCGAACGCCTGGCGATCTCGTCGGAATAGGAATGGATTCTCGAGACTATCCGGATTGCTGCCCTGATCTACAGCTGGTCCATCGAGTCGATGCGTCAGATATCGCGGTTTGATGACGACGAGACGCTCGAGGCTGCGTAACAGGCGCTGACGAGCGTAAGCATGACAACGTGGAAGCGGATCCCGGGGGTTTTCCTCTGGATCATGCTGGTGGCGGTCCCGAACGCGGCACCGGACGCCAAGGGGAGGTTCGTTAGGAGGAAGATGGCCGTCACGGGGCTGGCGATCGGGTTCGAGGACTTCGTGCTCGGGATATCGTATCTCAAAGCCTTCTGGGGCGTTCAACAGTGGATCGCCAGGGAGGGCGACACGGGGGTGCAGAGGCTGGAGGACAAGTGGTCTTCTGGTCTTGGCCGGGAGGCTCGGTCGAGTCACAAGAACCACGACAACATCAGACACTCGTAGGCTTGCGCGTTGTGTGCCTCATAGGGAGCCACAGGAAAGTCGGAGAAGGACCTTGCGGCGTCACGCCTGCATCACTCTACGACTGGACTTACTATGTATTGCCTGGACTTTGTTCTCCGGGTATCTATTCCCTCGGGTGGTTGGCTGAAGCTTCGTCGACGTGGAGAAGTGATGAGCATCTCGGATTGCCCAAATGGGGATACCGGTGGACCGTGTTCGCATGCGCGAAGTAACTCTGCACTCTATATATCCGTACTCCGCATTCTCGCCCCCTTCTCACCTCTGCCCCGGTCCCGGCCCCCGGGGAAGAGGGACCATGCGTTTCCCCACCTCGATGTTGGCCCTGTTGGTCTGGACTTCTGGGGGCGGAAGTTTGTTTAGGTTCTGGACCCTCGGGCACACAGAGACGCAGCAGCAAGGGTTGCGATTAACAATACATAGTGCAGTGTTACTGCAGCTCTTGGACCCAACCCTCCGCTTGTCCCGATAATGCATATCCGACCCAACGGTGAGATTAGTCTGGGTTAGTGTAGAGTAATAAACGGGTCCTTACATCGCCCCTTTCTTTCAGACACGATGCCCAGCGAATCACGTTTCCGTTTCGAAAACTCCATACCTAGCTTTCGGTAAACCAACCGATTTTCCGCACCACGGCACCGGTCATGTTTCCGCCGCGCGACCATCAGGCTAAACACCCGTCGTGGGCCACTCACCGACCGCTCTCCCGGAGCCTTTGGAAGAACGGGAGACACGCGAAACATGGGCATCTCAGATCCTGCATCCCGCGTGACCTGTCGCGGACAGCCCTCGGCCCATGTTCTTGAATGTTCTAGCTTCCCGATTTAGTGCGCCGAGCCACACGCAACCCCGGGACACCGACGCGGCCGCATGTTGCGCGTTGCACGTTGCATGTTGCATCGGAAAAAGCTCCTATGGACGCCAATGGGGTTTTCTAAGAAAAGATGAGGCGAGGGTTGGAGGACCTTTGCCGCAGACCAGCCGGACACGAACGAGCCCGACATCTCGTCACCAGTCCACATCCGGGAACCGGCAGTGATACATCGGCGCCCAACTACCAAATCGAGACAGATTGAACCAAGCCCTTGACGCGGCACCGTACCAGGTGATCAGCCCAATCATCAACCACCCCTTGTCGCAACGGCGCTAGCAACTGATGCTGCGGATGCGTGGCAGGCACTGCCGTGAAGCTTGGGGTGCCGGTGCTGCAATTGGCATATGGCACCGGACGAGGAAGAGGATGAAGAGGGGATGAGGGGGGAAGGGAGGGATGGAAGGCGGAATTGCGGGTGCGGGGAAGCTCTACCCGGCAGAGCTCGAGTCGATGAGATATAAGAATCAGTCCACGATGCTCTCTGCTCCCGACAAACTCTTCATTACTCCTCACCCATCTTCACTCATCTCAGCAACAACCCGGCTCTCCCAAACAACATCCGCCTCCCGGCCACACGCCTTTGGACCGATACCATTCCGCCCTATCCATACCTGGGGATTAACCACCTTCGTCATCGACCTCTCACCATCGAAGCCACACATATACTGGACTTGGAGAATATCCTTTCCTGACAGTCTCCATTCCCGCTCTCTCTCTCTCTCTCTCTCTCTCTCTCTCTCCATCTCTATCTCGCACGCGCATCCGGATTTCTTTGAAACCGCAAAAAATGTCACGGTACTTGACCCGTCTTCGGCCACTCCATCTAGGACCTCAATTGACCCAAGGGAAACTATCCAGACTCGCAGTGCAGCCCATGGCCGCCCCCGTGGCTCCCATTGTCCCACACCAGCCCGAAGCCTTCCACCCGAACCCCAAGCCTCTCGCACCTCACATGACAGCGCCGGCCCTCCCCCGTGTTCTCCCAGAGTTCAGCCTCCAGGGCAAGGTCATCGTCGTCTCCGGCGGTGCGCGAGGGCTCGGTCTCACACAAGCTGAAGCTCTCCTGGAAGCCGGCGCCATAGGTACTAGCCAAACCCTCCTCTCCGCATGAGCTACCTGAAGCCACGTCATCCCAAATCGCTCCCCAAGAATAAGGCTGACAGCAACGCACTAGTCCATGCAATCGACCGTCTCCCTCAGCCTGACCCGGACTTTGAGAAGGTTGCCCTCCGGGCCAGCGCCGAGCTTGCGACTTCGTTGACATACCACCAAGTCGACGTACGTGACGTTCCGGCCCTTAACGAAATCGTTGAGGGAATCGCCAACAAGCATGGCCGTGTGGACGGCCTCATTGCCGCCGCCGGCATTCAACAAGAGACGCCCGCGCTCGAGTACAAGGCTGAGGATGTCGACAAGATGATGGGCGTCAACGTCACCGGCGCCTTCATGACGGCGCAGGCGGTCGCGCGGCAGATGGTGAGGCTCAACACCACCGGCAGCATCGTCTTGATTGCCAGCATGAGTGGCACGGTTGCCAACAGGGGTTTGATTTGCCCGTGAGTGCCTCACTTCCCAGCTCGTCTAGCCAAAAAGGGGGGGGGATGAGAAGAACGAAGAAACAAAAAAAAGAAAAGACGAAAAAAAGGCTAATTACATATCTTTGCAGTGCATACAACGCTTCCAAGGCGGCGGTCCTGCAACTCGCACGCAACCTGGCGGCCGAATGGGGCGCCCACGGCATCCGCGTCAACACCATCTCGCCCGGCTATATCGTCACCGCCATGGTCGAGGCGCTCTTCGAGACGTACCCGGAGCGCAAGGTCGAGTGGCCGAAGCACAACATGCTCGGAAGGCTCAGTCTGCCTGAAGAGTACCGCGGCGCCGCCGTGTTCCTGCTGAGCGACGCCAGCAGCTTCATGACGGGTAGCGACTTGCGCATCGACGGCGGGCACTGCGCGTGGTGAACGGTGGGAGGGAAAAAAGAGCGAGCGTCGGCGTTACTTGATTGGTCGTTATGCACACAGACTTTACGGGGTCTGACGGGTTGCGCTTTGGTAGAGCAGTACACCTATAATACACTACATTTTTTTTCGCCTTCTTACATCTCGAACATTAAAGGGCATTCGTGTCCGGCGCTGAAACCCTAGGCTGGGGATGTGATGCCTGGTCGTCCTAGCCTGGCCACGACACCCTTCTTCAAGTTTAGCCTCTCCTCGATCTCTGCAGGCGAATAGCCCTTGTCTCGCATCAGGTGCATCTGCACGATTGTTTTGAGGTCCAGGAACTCTCTTCCCTCGCTGCTACTCCGGCCCAAGCCGTCGAACTCGTCATCGGCCTGCTTCTGGAACCGACTCCTCGCTTCCAGCGTGCCCAACGTCGCGTTCCGCGACGATGAGGGGAACAGGGGGCCGGGGTTCTGGATCAAGTCCGCGTGAGGGCTCGGGCCGGCGGTAGAAGTAGGGGAGAAGGTCGGGTTTGGCTGGACGATGCCCATCTGTTGGAGACGAGAGGAGAATTCGGCCGTGACGCTGTCTGGGTTGACGGAGTCGGCGGCGATGTCTGGGCGGGGGCTGACGATTAGAGAACAGCACACACGGGAAGAAATACAGCCGGGGATCGACTGACCATCTGTCTTGAGCGTCGCCGCCTTTGCCTGCGGCCGGGCCTGCGCGGGCTGTGACGGGGTGGGAGCCGGAGCTGCTCTCCCAGCGGCGGAGATGGGTGGCACGGCGCCGGGCGCGCGGGTCGGAAACTTGCGTGCGGCGCCTTGCGCAGCCTTTGACGAGGAGGATCCCATGGTGTTGATTATGGTCAATCGCGTTGTGGGATTGGCGTAAATGAGAAACTGGGCGTTGTAGACCGCGACGAGAAAGATGAACTACGACCGGGGGGGAGCTCGAGAGGTTACCCCTTATCGATAAGACTACATTATTTTTCCGGGATGACGCATCCATGATTCTTAGGTAGGCTAGATACCTACGGTAGGTATCCGTATATCTAGGTACGTAAGGTACGTACCGCCCTCACTGCGAAATACAGGGTACATTCACTGGGCGAACCCCCTGATTGGGCGGTTAAAAATGTCGACTTTCTCCGCTGGGAATCCTTTTTTCTTTCGAGTCTTCAATGATATATTCCACTTTGATACACTCACTCCCCAACGAACCTCCTCTACAATATGAGTCGAGCAACGCCGTCTAGCCGATGGCTTCGACGTGGTCGGTCACCAGGCACGTCCACTCATCAGTGCCGTAGTAAATCGTATTGCCGTCGTTGTGCGTCTGCCCGGTGCTGACGATGTCGCCCAGTTGCCAAAAGGCATCGCCAGCCATGCCAGGGGTCGCCACCGAGGTAAGCTGCCATGGTCTCTCCAGCTCGCAGTGGTTGGCAGGTGTGCCGTCTGGATTGCCATATTCGATCAGCTCCGTTATCTCGCATGGTGCCTGTTGATGAGGACGATAGGTGAGAACTCACATTCTTCAAAGAAGCAGGGCTTGTTCGCAGCAACGCATGCCTTGGCATGGTCCGTCACCCACTTGTTGCCGGCATCATAGCCAACCCCCCCTTATCTGTGCATCAGTTACTGTTCTCCTGGCTAGCGGTGGGGAGCCCTACATGAATTGGGGTAGAAGTGGAAGGTTCCAAAGTCCCTGGAGGGAGACGCAAAGCACGTCAGTGTCACAAAGCCTTGTATGCGGGATCAAAAGTCGGGGTCTCACAAGGTTGAAATGTTGAGCAGCTCCAGCCAATCAGTGCCTTCTCCGTACTGATAGGGATACGTTGTGTCGCCCGGGAGCCCCATGCCCTCGTCGCCGAGCGTTACCAGGTGGTTGGGGTCCAAAGACTTGACGTATTCCGATGTCGACTTGGCCCAGTTGTAGATGACAGAGGTATCGCAGCCCTGGCAGCGGGGCTCGTTGGCCAGCTCCCATGCAAAGATGGCGCTGGAGTTCTTGTACCGGCCGACAACAGCGCTGATGTACTTGCGGTACTGCGTTTGGGCCGCCGTGTTGGTGTACCATCCATTGTGATCACCACCGAAAGCGCTGGTGTATGCCTTGATCCCGCCGTAATCGTCCCTGGATACGGTTAGACATGGTTTCGTCCGACAAGCGTTTGACTGAGAATCACCAGTTGTTGACAAAGTTGATGATGAGCTTGATGCCGTTGTTCTCGGCTGATGCTACAACGGTGTCGAGGCGGCCAAGACCGTTGGCGCCTGTGTTGATGGTCGAGCCCGAGGCCGTCAGGTGCTGAAACCCTTGAAATCGTTGGATTAAAGTCATCGGTGCGGAAAGTCCCCAGACTTACAATTGTCATACTGCGGGACGGTATTGACATCGTTGAAACCCCAAATGCGGAGAATCTTGAGACCTGATGTCTTGAGGTGACCGAGAACAAGGTCAACATCAGAGGCGTTGGTCAGGAAGCTACACCAGTAGCAGTTGGTGCCGGGGTAGTACTTCGCTACGCCATCAATGGTGAATTTGGTGCCGCTGACCGAGGGAAAGCCGGTGCTAGGGGGAAGTGCTGCCGAAATGGTCCGGGAGGATGTGGCTTGGACGGAAGAGGCCGACGCGGAGCGGGTAGAGGTCGTAAGGGAGCTTGACACGGCCGTTGTCACGGCGGCACCTGTGTCTTCTTAGTATAAGGAACATGAGGTGTCGATGGTGGACATACCGGGAAGGCACTGCGAGTGCCAAGGATTGTTGTAAGTGCAAACCGAGCCAGCCACGCAGGTCGTAGGCCCAGGCCACCCTTGGCCACCACATTGTCCCCACAATGGCGCCTGTGCAGACGCAGCGGCCGCAAAGGCAAGGATACTAGAAGTCGCAACTTTCATCTTGGGTTTTGCGATCTTGTGCTGAGAGGATGAATCATCTCAACATCATGGTACATACAGGTGGGATGATGGCTGTTTTGTACTCCGACCAGACTCCGCTTCCCAATGTCGTCTTGGGTGGGACAGCCTTGCTCAGATTCCATCAATGACATCTCACGGCGTCGCGCTTCCCCATGGCGTGGCTGACAGTCTGGATACTTGGATCGGCTAGCTGGGGTCGCTATACCGTCGAAAGGGTGGTATCCGGGAAGGGGCATGCGGAGGCAGCAGGACCACGAGCACGGCGCAGGTAAGAAGTTAAGATCTAGTGATGGGTGCGCAGGTGGTCCAGTGGGAGGGGGCAGCGTAGTTTCTATATTGTATTGTATTGTATTGTATTGTATTGTATTATATTGTATATTGTATATGGGATCTAGTCTATTCCTGATGGGATTTTTGGGCATTAGAAGCAGCTGTGATCTACGGTCGCAAAGCCTGCTGACACACCATTTTGCGGTTGTGTTGTTGTGTCATGCAAGCCGTTGACCGAATGAAGCCTCTACCAGCAGCCGCCACATCAATATTTAGCGACCAAGACGGGCAGTAAACAACGAGAATGATGTTAGTGACAGGGCACTTCCTGGCCAAATGGTCAACAAACTCGGCTGGCTTTCGCGGTGTAATTTCCGCATCGAGGTCTAGGGGCTGTGACGACGGAGCATGACTCGCCGCATGCCGCATTCGAACACGGTTACCACCAACGCCGCCAACGGATAACAGCCGCAATAGGTAGGCTACCTAGGTATGCCCTGCCGCTTTCATGAGCTCAGACAAACCATAGCATATCGTATCTCTCAATTTCGAGATCAGTTGAAAATACAGGCCATTAGGGATGGGATAATTACTAGACCCAGTCAACATCTTTGCTCTTCTCTCTTTGTCTCTCTTTTCTCTAGAATAGTGATCATGCCGCGATCGAAGGAGACAAGAGTAGAGAGAGAGCTGAGGGGAAACTGAAAGATGGAGAAAGTGGAACCAGGAAAGAAAGACATTTGCACTGTTTCTAGAAGTAAGGCATGCCTCAGTAGTTCGCGACACACGTCGCCTACATTACCAAAAGTGGAGCCAAGCAAGACCGGAAGCCATAGTAAGATTCTGAAGGTTTCTGCGCTGTCGAATGCCGAATGTTGGCAACTCTGACCAGCCTTGACCAGGCCTTCAGGTACTGTACAGGGCACCTCAATACCTACCTACGATGTATATAGTAGGTCGTCAGGGCGGGCCATGATGACATAAGCCGACAGCCAATGACGTGACTTACATTGCACAGCCTCAGGGGCTTGGTCTGGTAATTATCCATCGGACCATCGCCATCCATCTGGTGCTTGTTACCATCATTTTTATTTTTATTTTGCGCTCAACTCTTTCTCATGAATTTTCCACCCACGCGGAGACGTGTTTAACACCCCCCGAGGCCCCTCTTGATTGGCCGTGTATTCATTCTTCGAACGCATCATTCTCGATCAACCCTACGCAGGATTCAAGCGTCCCAACCATCGACATGTCCCGCTTCTCCCATCTCGACACGGACGAGGAACGGCTCCCGCACGGCATGCGCCGCGTGGGCTACGACGCCGACACACAGGTTTACACGTACCAAGATACCGATGGGAGCTACTGGGAGGGCGCTCCAGGCCAGCAATACGGACAGCTGACGCAGGTATCCGGCGCGACGTCCGGGCCGGCTGAGGATGCCGAATATGACCCCTTCATCCCGAACTCCGACAGCGGCGCTGGCAGCCGACAGCAACAACTGTGGGCCGAGAAAAAGTCGTGGAGGCAAGAGATGAGGCCGCTCCTCAACTTCTTTGTCATCATCGGGCTGTTCCTGCTCGTGTTGACTTGGTGGCTGTACCGCACGCCCAGCGAAACCGAAGTTGCGCCCGAGTGCGGACAGCAGGCTGCGCCGTACAAAATAGAGCATGGAAACACGTGCTGGGCCATCGCGACGGGGCAGAAGATTAGCGTTGAGGAGCTAGTCAAGGCGAATGAGGGACTGGACTGTAACAGATTGCAGGTCGGGAGCTTCGTATGTGTACCCACCGCTAGGGTAGCGGCATGAGGATGTAAATACGGGGGCGTGTATGGCGCGATAACGAGTGCTGCTGCTGCTGCTGCTGCTGCTGTTGTTGTTCTTGTTGTTGTTATTATTGTCGTTATTGTTGTTGTTACTGTGGTTGTTGGATACCCTGAAGAAACAGTGCAAGTTCGTTTCGTATTGCATGTTGCCTTGTGTGTTTGTGTATGTGTGCGGGTAGCAGGTTTAAAACGGCCAGGCTCGAGCATCTGGAAGCAGATAGATACCCTTCAGATAAGCGAGGGCGACTGAAGTGCCGCTGATGAATTACCCTGCGAGCCCTTTAGCTGCGAAGATACATTGTTGACCTGTGAACCATGATGAGAGGGAGAGACCGAATCGATATTGCCAAGCCCCCAATGACAGAAGCGACATATCGAGTGGGAGGAACGTTAGATTGTAGGGCCTGGCAAGGCGTCATATCATGCCTTCATTACCCACCCACTTACCTACCTACCTACCTACCTAGAGGATAGATATATCCTCCATGTGAGAGCCTTGAAAAACAACTACTGGCACCGTGATGCACTTGATGAACATGGTCAACGGAGCTTTCGGTAGACTCTGGGGCTGCCACGCCGCTTGACCCTATTCGGCAATGAGGGCTTCGGTACGGATACTTGGGTACGTTACATGATCGGATGTACCAGATCGTACCCGGACCCACCACCGGGTACCTTGCACCATGTACCGCCCCCCCCCCAAAAGGACAGACATTTTCTGCCGCGCCCCTTTGAATAATTAGGGTCGCTCGATGCTGAGCGGCGGTGGTGAGTGGAAACATGATAGTCGCGTGCCTGGCCGACTCATAATCCAGCATGGTGAATGTTCGTCATGAATCCGGATACTGCAGTCACCGAACCGGGGTGTACAAGGCAGCCCGACCCTGTCTTGCTAGGCATTCTTGCTGCAAAGTCATCAAGACATTGATTGACAGCGCAGACAGGTCGGGCGTCAGCTACCTCGCTGAGTAGGTACATACATGACAGTCGCTGGGAGTGGTGGTTGTCGACCTGTGCCCTTGGCGATGTGCTGGTGCCGGGGCGGGAGGGGCGGGTAGGTATCGTGTCCATGAGGGGCAGTACCCAGGTACTTAGTGTTCCTGTGCGTGCGGGCGCCGGCGGGCGAGCTCTAGCGTTGGTTTTCCCCGGAATCACAGCGTCTGGGGAAGTGGGTTTCAGTGCGGGTCCCCCGCGAATCACCCCACACGCTGCTGCAAGTCCAGTCCCCCCTCCCTCTCAGCGAGCATCGTCCCTGCTCACCTCGACACACCGACACGTACAAGTACCATGTGGTTTCGACTCACATCGCCACCAAATGGCAACATGCTAGCTTCCGGCCTGTGTGCCTTCTATGCAAACACCGTCTCTCGACTTGAACGAGAGGCATAAGCATGGCATGACCCTGATGGCTCGCGTGGGGTGGCCTCATGTCCCCCTCCCCCTTCGCTCTCAGCAGAGGTACTTTGCGTGTGTGTTGTAACATTGGTTTTGGGGAAACACGCAACAGCCAGTTCGGGTTCGGGGATACCCTCATCATTCTCTGTCTTGCCTGCTTACTTTTGCTCCTAGACAGCCTGATACATAAGACCATATTTGTTTCTGTGCTTCACATGTGGTATATGTTCTCACAAGATTCGTCGTTGCTCTAGGTAATGTCTTTACGTTGAACCCCTGATCGGTGCTAGACCTGCCCATTCTTGCGTCACACATCTGCCCACCCTTCCACGTCGTAGCGTTGCACCGGGCGCTTGGTCTCCCACCCATCCTCCCTCCGCCTCTTATGTCTCTTGTCTTGCTTCCCCCCCCAAGATTCACTATTGCTTTCGCGTGCGAGTTGCGTGTGTTTGTATGGCTCCTCTTGGTCTGACCTTCCTCGGCCCCCCTCCCCCGTGCCTTAGGTACATCCCCCCCCCCCTCCCCTCTCTCGTCTCCAATCCCTTTCCAGCCAAATCGCCCTCCTGGATATGGGATGCGGCGTATTGGACGCCCGTCCGCGTGATGATCTGTCTTACCCCGCACGCTCAGGTCAACAGCAACTTCGAGGCACTGCCCCTGAGCCAGAGGTCCCTTTAAGAAGAGGCCGTCTGCCTCCTCATCCGCGACCTTTAGGGTTCGTGTAACCTGTCTTCTCAACCTTTCATCACATCATCCCATCCCCCATCAAAGTCCGTTCTGCGACCTACTTCATCAGCTAGAGCTGCGCACTTGAAGTCAGAGTCGAACACTCGAATTAACAAACTCGGCTCCCATACGTCGATAGACTACTCCGACGACCATTTCACTCATACTACTAGTATTCCACAACCAAAGGTATGACCTGATCTATTCTTCATTGTCCGACCATCAATCCCAGGCGGTCATTGGCCATCCAAACAACCAACATCACCAGCACCGTACGCGTTCATATAGTGATATTAACACGCTGTTCCCCTTTAGAAGATTTAAAATGGCCCCTCGTATCCCAGCCGCCAAGTCCACTGAGACCCTTTGCTACGGGGTTGCCACGGTCGGCGCCTTCCTTCCCATCTACCTCATGCTTCCCGGTGCCGAGCAGCGCCTCGCCTCTCAGACAACAAAATGGGCCCCTCGCTGGGAGCGAAATCTCTCCTACTTCACACCGGCCGCCGAGAGGGGCATCAAACGTGTCGAGCCTCCCGTATCTAACATGGTTCGTCGTATCGACAACCGGCTGCCCCTTGAGCGCATTGCCAAGGGCCTCGACAAACGTATCAAGAACGGCATCGAGCGGTTCAACGTCCCCAAGTAAGCCCTTGGTCGAGGTATGGAATGGGACTGTCGACATGCACGCGGGAGGTGGGTGGCTGAGGCATGATACCACATCTGGCTCTAGAGATACAGTGGGGGATGCATTTGATATCTCGTAGAAGAAACAGCAGCAGGCATGCAAACAATCAAATAAACAAAGCAGTTAAACTTGCATCATGTCCTCACCTTTCCCTGGCACTGTCTTCCCCCGCTCGTGTGTCTTTGCAGCTCGATAGGCTGACAGCACGAGCTACGAGCCCAACAGCGTATGCCGTCGTAGGGGAAAAGGCCGCTTCAGCGACTCCTCGCCGGCATGGATGCTTGCATCTCGCTGCTACGACAATCTGCTGATAGTCAGGCCATTATGAACAAACCGGACGAAGCAATGTCTCACGTGCGCGAGCGGGGTTCTGCCCGGCAAGGAGGCAAGCTGTATGTCCCGCTGCGCCGCTTGGTATTTTCTCCAATTCTCTGTTTGGTTAACAACGTTCAATTGTGCAAAACAGAAGGGTGAGGCCCTGCAGCGTCCGACGGACGCACCAATTGGCGTTGGCGGATGTGATTTGGCCACTGAGACGGATTTCCAGCCATCGATCGTCCTGGTTGTGGCTTCATCCCCAACTAATCCAGCAACCAGTTACCGGTAGTAGTAATCATCGCCCTGCACGCTTGCGAAGAGAAGGGGCACTTCGACTCTGTAGCATTGTCACACATCCCACTTGGGAATGCCCTGGGAGGTTCTTTGGTCGAATTTCCATGAAAATGAGACTCTTCGGTTTCCTCCTCTGCAGCGCACTTCCGGGCTTCCCTACGGTGCGCTTGAATTTCCGCATCCCAGTGTGAATCAGGGTTTTGACGGCCAACTTCCTAGAGGCACCCGGCGGGCGAGGCCGACCGCACCACCACTTCTGGCATCCCGCGCCAACCTTGTTGCAAGCGGCCATTTTTGTTTTCATTCGAATCCGATTTAACGACATGCGTTCCCCACCCGCTCAAGATGATGTCGGGCTCTTCGCGCATCCAAGGTCGCCCATTTCTGAAGCCCTGTTCGGCCAGGGCAAATAATGACCGAGCAACGGGTGCGTGTTCCACCTGGTGGCCCTGATTGCTAGCTAGTATGTATGTAATATGGCATAGACGGCAGAACACATCCATTGAGAACCACTGGGCTCCCGGTTGGACAGACATTCTCACAGCCTGCATTGGCCCAAACAGACTGACGACGCCTCAGACACGACCACGGCTGCCGTACTGGCCGGCGCTGATCAGCCCACACGCTTGGGGCGTCGTAAGTTTCTTTGTACAGGTATGCGACTCGGATTTCTCGATTTGTTTCTCGTCGAATGCCGGGTTTCTTACTCACTCCGGGATGCCTAATGCAACCAACCCTACCTTACAGGAGATAGCTCACCCTCCCCTTGAAACACAGAGCACGTGAGTGCTCGAGTCAATCGAGTAACGAGTTGGTCGTGGTACGAATCCTCAAGCATTAAGCAGCTTAGTTGGAGCTGTGCCGCCGCATCGAACTGGAGAAACTGGAGAAACATTGACGGAACCAACGAACCGTTCAACCACCCGTTGCCAATTGGCCAAGGCCGCTGCCAGGTGGGGACCGACGAACTGCCCGAACCAACCCCACCCACACGATATGGCATGACAGACATGACATGACATGGCAATTTCCAGCGCATAAACCATCGCGACGCGAACGCGCTGTCGGCCAGGACAAAGTCGCATTCTACCTCCCACAAGTTTGTCTGTTGACAGCGCACATCGACAGACATCCCTGCCCGCCACCTTCCACAACGGGCGATATGACTGTTCTACGTTTATTGAAGCAAAAAACTCATCCTGTTGCGAGCTTCACCCACGATTCCAGCTGTTGTTGAAGCATCTGACCCGTTGATTGTTTTTTGCATCTTCAACCACAGGACATACACCACCAGCCATGAATACAATGGGCCTATCCCGAGCTCTTACGAGCAGTAGCTGGCGCGCGGTATCGTCCACTCGGACAGCAGCACCCAGCCGCGCGGGGTCCTTCGCCTTGCGATGCTATGCGACTCGCGCCGCAAAGACGACGACTGCCTCTGCCACTGTCACCACCCTGAAAGCCACCGCGGCTGTAAAGAAGACAAATGCAACCACCACCGCCGCCACGAAGAAGAACGTCAGCACCTCCACCGCTGCAAGCAAGAAGACCACCACAGCCACCGCTGCTGCGTCCAAGACAAGCTCGACCAAGGCCACCACGACTGCGAAGACGACTCCCGTCGCCGCTTCGAGTACAACCCCCAAAGTCACAAGGATTGTAAAAAAGACTGCTGCTTCTACAACTGCCACAAAAACCGTCACCCCGGCAACGGCCAAGAAGACGACCCTGAACAAGGCCGCTACCGTTGTCGCTTCCGCCGCCGCCCCGAAGACGTCCACCCCTGTCCCAAGCTCTGCGCCTACCACAAGCCCTGCGGCAACGACAGCAACATCGACACCAGCGAGCGCACCGAGACCGACTCAGCCTATTACTCCTATATCTCCTGCCCCTTCCCCGTCCCCGCCCCGTGTGCCGGAGGCCGAGGTCCGCCCGAAGCTGAGCCCGAACAGCAAGGAATACCGTAAGGCGTACGGAACGGCAGCAAGGAAGTGGACCTCGGCCATGGTCGCCATGCCCATTCTGCTCGTCACCTCCTACTACCTCTTTGACAGATGTAAGTACCGCCTTCGCCTCGGTCTCATGGAAACTGCCACTAACACAGTTACAGTGGCCCTGGGGAACCAGCCAAAGGTAATGCCGGATTTTGAAAAAGCCAGAGAAGATGCCGAAGTAGAAGCAGAGGCAGTGGCGCAAGCCAAGGTGGCCCCTAATGCCTAATTACATTGTCATGATTTTGATGAATACCCACTCTCCATTCCACTTGCTGGACGTTGCATGGCCGTTGCTAGTTCTCGCCTTGTCTTTGCTGGTGCTCTCTAGTTCCCACTTGTGAGCCTGGGGCAGGTAAGGTGGTGTTTGTGAGCGAATCGGCGCTGATGAAGCCAATCCTTCTTGTTGAATGCAGTAGTTGTGGCCATCTCTAAGCAGGTACTTAAAAGGGACTGCTTCTGAACATTGTAAGACTGATTCACGTACGAGATGCTCAGTAGATCATGGCTTGTTTCATCTGCAAGTGGTCTGGGCCTCAAAGGCTTATGAGACCAATTCTTCACGCGTTTGAGGGAGGTTTTTATGATCCATAAAAACAAAAAGACATACAACACCAAGTATTCGCTGGTCGTCACCGACCCAACTACTAATCCGGCCCTTACTGGCTTATCTATGGGAGAGCGGACGGGATCCCGAGTTTTCCAGTAGGTATGGTCGTATGTGGTTGTTCTGTTCGGTAAGATGGTTTATATTGTATTGTGAGAGACACGTTTCTTTGAAAGGGAGCAAAAAACATACAACACCGGGGATTCGCTGATCGTCACCGACTCAACTACTAATCCAGCCCTCACTGGCTTATCTATGGGAGAGCGGACGGGATCCTGAGTTCTCCAGTGGGTATGGTCGTATGTGGCCGACATCTTCAATAATACTAAATATATAGTATATCAGAAATCTTGGAACAAGATGCAGGAGGCAACAAGACATGAGACATGCTGTCCAAATCCATGAGCCGCATCTTTTCCGTCCTGCGCCACGAAGTTGTTGAGACAAGCGCACTTGGCTTTTCTCTTGACACATTTTAGTTGGCATTTACAATATGAAAGCCCTGCTTATATAGCAAACAAAGTTAGGACACTGCTTTACCTGCTTTACTACCTTCTATGAACTGTACTCATATTTGGACCGCCAATAAGTGCGAATCAAAGGTGAATGAAAGAGGCTGAGAAATACATTAAAGCATAGCCACAGCCTTGCATTGCTCATGTTCTTTAGTCTTATCGCATATGCTGCTATATGCCATAGAACACAAGATTTCTGCCTTTAACAGTGCCACTCTTGGTGCGCAGCCTTCGCTTCCCGGCTGTCGTGGGCGGCAAATCATCGTGCTTGCCCCGTATATAGTACGCCCAGTCAGCCATGTCATCAAGCTCTGTAAACAAATAACTGTTTCCCAACCCTGCGAAACGTTTGCTGGCTTATTTAGCATGGAGAACACCCCACTCTGACTTCTTCGATGGCCGCAATATGATTCAATACTGAGCCTGGTCATAAGGTCACGACATGTCTGTCGACTCCCGGGTTGATACCACGACCGATACGTGTCCGACTAGTCTGTTTTGTCCATGAACAGCTCCTTGTATCCTAAAAATTCATGGACCACGTCTTCCTTTGGGACGAGCTCGGCGGTGTTGGTGGTCTTGTATCTGTTGATAGTATTTAGTATCCAGTCGGCCTGTGCCTCGACGGCCGACAAGACTGGCCCCCGCGGCAAAATACTTGTTAGTAGCCAGCCTGACTGTCTTGGGTGAAGACTACCGCGGCAAGCCGATACTGGATTCCATCCGCGGAAATTGCGTGGTCATTCGGGTCGACGGAGGGGCGCATTTGATGACGGGAAGGGTTTCAAACCAGTGAGAAGATGGTATGATGGATGGATCACGGCTTGAGGCCACATTCGTTCGCAATACTCGTATAGGAAATCTGCTAACAGCCAACCATTCACGTTCGATCTACGTTCCTCCACAGTCGGTTCGCCTCTCAGTACGTGAGGTTCACCATGACAGTCTTCGGCTCCGTGAACATCCGCAGCGCGTTGATGGCGTTCTCCCGACCCTGGCCGCTCTCCTTACTGCCGCCGAAAGGCGCTGTCAGGAAACAGAGGCTGATGCAGTTTATGCCCACCATGCCGCTGTCCAGCTCGGCCGCGACTCTCAAGCATCGGTTGATGTCTTGGCTGAAGATGCCGGCCATCAGTCCGAAGTTGGTGTCGTTGGCCTTTTCAATTATCTCCTCCTCGTTATCGAATTTGTTGACCACCGACACGGGCCCGAAAATCTCTTGTCGACAGATCTCGGCGTCTTGCGACACACCCTCGAACACGGTCGGCTGGATGTAGTACCCCTGGAAGGCTGTCAGCGTCTCTCTCGCCCCTCGCCCGGACGCTGCAACACCACGTCGGGGCCGCTTCTCACCTTATCGCCAATACGCCCTCCGCCAACGAGCAGCGTGCCTTGCCCTTGCTGGCCGCGCTCTATGTAGCCCCGCACTCTGTCAAACTGGGCCTTGTCAACAAGCGGGCCGATCAAGGTCCCTTCAGCATCTGGGTCGCCCACGCCCTTGATCTTCTCCTCCATCGCCTTCTTGTACCCTGCGACGAACTCGTCATAGATGGGCGCCTCGACATAGACCCGACTGGCAGAGAAGCAGACTTGGCCCGTGTTCACCGTAATTGCGTTGGCGCACCAATTGATGGCGTTCTCGAGGTTGCAATCCTTGAACACAACCGCAGGGGACTTGCCGCCAAGTTCGAGCGTCACTCGCTTGAGGTTGCTCTTTGCCGCCATCTCTTGGATCTTACGCCCAGTAGCCGTGGACCCTGTGAAGCTGACCTTGCGAACCCTCATGTGCTGCGCAAACATGGCCCCTGTGCTTCCGTCGCCCGACACGACTTGGAACACACCGGGAGGGAAACCGGCCTGTTGAATAAGGGTGCCCAGCGCTAACGCAGCGAAGGGCGTCTTCTCCGACGGCTTCAAGATGAAGCAGTTTCCAGTGGCGAGTGCAGGACCTGCCTGTATTCGACGTTAGTCTGGGGCCGTGTAGGCACACGGACTGAACCCTGACCTTCATGCCGATATTGCCCATAGGGCCATTCCAGGGGATTATTCCGCAACATACGCCTAGTGGCTCATTGCGAACGATCTTCAGGAAACCTTGAGGTGGGTGTCAGTCATCCGGTTCGTCTTCCTCACTCAGCCTGGGTTCTTCCATCTGCATTGGGGGGGAATACAAATCGGCAGATGCTGTCTTACCATCTTCCTGTGGATACGTTTCGCCGGAGAACTTATCGGTCCAGCCTGCAAAGTATTTGAAGCTCTCGCAGGCAAGGTTCGTCTCCATTGAGCCCATCGAGCCCCAGGGGGCTCCAAGTGTGATCCGTGTCAGATCTGCCAGGGCCTTGCTGTTCTGTTCGAGCAAGCTGGCAAACTTGAGCATGATGTCTCGCCTAACGCTTGGGGGTGTCTTCTTCCATTTGGGGAAGGCAGCCTCCGCAGCTGCCACCGCGGCGTCCACGTCCTCCTGTCCACCCAACGCGACATCGTTGGCAACAGGGGACTCGTCCTTTGGGTTGAACACTTCCAGTTTCTTACTGTTCTTCGAATCGACATACTATGATTATCACTTAATTTTGATGCTCTTCTCTCGAATTCTTCGACCGACTTACCTCGTTATTGATAAACAGCTGCTTGGGAAGATTGTCCTTGTGCCAGGGAATTGTTTCGCTACCGCCAATAACAGCCTCTTTCGAATGCATGGGAAAGGTCATGATGAGCTGGGCCGAGACAACTGACTATGGGCAAACTTTGCGGTTTCGACGAGTTGTTAGCAGGCGGAAAGAAGTCTGTGATCAAAAGTGAAACTAAATCTGTAGCGCTTTTTTACTACGTGATGACAGTCAGTCGCTTTTTATCACCTTTCATATGTGAATGTCGTGGTGTACATGCATAATTACCCTTGGCCTGCGTTGCTCACAAGCATAAAGCCGCCGAAATCAGGGTTGCACCTTCGGAGAGGGGTCTCTTTCTCGTCTGGCATGATACAAAATGCATGTCGAACTTGGCGCAGCGCTTATCACCAACAGAACGCCCTGGTGCAACCGCAACAGTCCACAGGAGACGTCACTTGCGTGCGGGGTGGTGTTGACTGACCAAAAACCGGGGCGAATGGACTATGTTATCGCATCATCATGTAACCGTACGACCTTACGAGGGGACGTCTTTGGCTACCTATCTCTCTCACCGAGTCGATTCGGTAGTTTGTTTCAACATGCCTTCCGCTGGATGTCCAAACACCGAGTCAAGGAGCCGATGGCATTGGAGCATTTCTGACTCGAGAGGAACGTAAATTGGCTTCGCGAGAAGCCCATCTTGGTCATGAATATATTGAAATAATTTCACACTACAACATCTATCATGATCTCAAGTCGGTAATGAGTGCAACGTTCGGATCTGGCATCGGACGGGCTGATCTCATGCTGCACCCTGTTAGGAATCGGAACTTTTGTTCCGTTTCCCAAGAGGACGTTGCGGTATCATTGATCAAATCCGACGTTTTCAGAGAGAGAGAGAGAGGGGGGGAGGTAGGGTTGGAAGAGGACCAGCACCGAATACTTCGGCATCGGAGTGGTGATTTATGCACCTCAGCACTATGCTGTAAACATGCTCGTGTTTCCGCAATAACAAGAAAGCTGTAACTCAAGGCTCAAATCAATCCAATACAGGTTCCTACAGAAAAGGGCTAATCGACAACAAGGTCCTCCGGGGCTTATTTCGAGAAATCACATGTTACGAGCCACTTGGTGCTTATTGCACATAATGGTATACTCGGTGTGTCTGCCCCCAAGATAATTAGGAAAACGTGTTTGGCGGCGCGGTTGACGGCAATGAGGTCCCATAATCTCAGTCTAATGATACATATCTCTAGAGCGAGCTCCAGAGATGAGATGTTTGACCTCGGCCTCATGCGGCACCGGTGCGGGGTCCATGCGGGGTATCAACCCCAAGATGCCGGTCCATTTTGCAGCAAACAGCATGACAGCTAATCTTGTGTAATTGGACGCTCTTCAAAGTCTGGTGTATTTTCAGAGGCATTGATTCCAAGTCCAAGCGCTGGCAATGCGTGTGTCTTCTGCAAGGAGTTCCAGAGTTGACACTACCGACACCGATCCCCGTTTCAGATCCGGACCTCAGTGGAGACGGCATCGGAGCCGATCCCGGTCGATGGGCCCATCACCTTCGGCACAGGTGCGTTCCGCTCCCGGAAAGAGAGAGGGTGGATGACACATGCGCCCCAGCCACAGTGGCCGTGCGTTGGTTGCAGTGGCCACCTTACGACGATGGTTGCAGCTGAAATCCAACTCCATACTTCAAACATTCCACGCACCTTCGTCACCGATCCGTCGAATAAGGCAAATACTTGGGCTCTGTGGCCTGTTACATAATTTTTCTTCGCGTCTTTTTGGCAGATTTTCTCCCTTCTTTTTCTTCGGGCGCAATCGCTTATTTTACCGCTCTTTTTTGCATTCTCCGCTCACCAACAAGCCAACGTAGCCCCGCTGTCCCCGCAAGGTCCTGTCGGGTGAGGATCTCCACGATACCAAGATAAGACCACTCCACCGAGGCCAGACCCTTGAATTCATGTTCATCAGTAGCGATTATGCTTCTTTTCCCTGATGGCGACGCCAACGGCCAGGACGTTAAACGCGACCGCCTGGCCGCCTTACCTGAGGAGCTTCTCTTTGAGACGCTCCGCCAGCTCTCCCAAAAAGACCTCTGCAATGTGTCGCGATTGAACAAACGATACCACAGACTGGCCGATGCCGTCTTGTATAAGAGCGTTCACTTCCAGAGCCCGGAGCTTCATCTTACTTTCAGTGAGTCACTAGGCCGTCGACCACGCCGCGGCTCGGCCATCAATGAGGTGAAATTGGTTTACCCTAACGAGGAGCTGTCGCGCCTTGCTTTGGATGGTCCCGTCCATAACTCTCACTACGACCCCTCGCGTTCCGACACGCTCTCGCGCACACTCTCTGTCATGTCAAATCTGGAGAAACTCGACATTGCTGTTCCGGACGTCCTATTGCATGGTATAGGAACTTTGTTCAACGGACCCTTCGACTTGGCTTACCTCAAGGAGTGTACGCTCTTTTACCAATGCCCCGAAGACGCGTATTGGAACCTGCGGGAAAACATCCACATCTTTGCTCACCCGACATTGGAGACTCTCATAATCAAAAGAGCCAGACTCGATGAGAAAGGATTCGACTTTATGGAGCGCCCGCACGAGACAGCGTTGAAAAAATTACATTTCATCGAGTGCGATATCAACGATGATGGGCTATCGGATCTTCTCGAATTTCCCGAGGGGCTGGAGGAATTTGTCATGACGCAAACCCCGGAACCGAGGCCAGAGCTTGAGGACAGTTCTGACAACTTCGCCGACTACGTCCTCGCGCTCACATCGCAAGCACATTCTCTGAAGACGTTGACCATCGACTCACCGACACTTGGCTGTCGTAAACCGTTGAGAATGAGAGAGTTTGAGGCGCTCAAGACGATGCGCATGAATTGGGACTACCAGCTTTTCGGGCAAACGACTAAGAAACCACGCATGCATTCAGTCGGACTGCCACCCGACATAGAAACTTTGGAATTCTTCAACGAGCTGGGTACGGACGAGGAGGTGACAGAACTCCTGCTATACACAGTTCAGACCAAGGGCGTTGTCGCCAAGTCATGGAAGACGTTGGTGGTGGTAGAGGGCGACAACGGGGTTTCCCCAGAGATCAAAGAAGCATGCAAAGAACAGGGCTTGAAACTGGATATCATTGGTGCATTTGACACAGACGGCGATGTCGACTAGGAAAAAGCATTAGACAAGGACGATCTGACATGACAGCGTAGACGGATAGACGATGGATGATCTAGAGTAAACCAACAAAGAACGCACAAGAGACGTAAGATAGACGACGGAGATGAAGAAGAAGAGTATAAGAGCAGACGAAAACTCGACGACAACAGACGAAGATTGCGGGCTAGACTAGAGACAGCTATGTTTGAAAACTCTTGCTCCTGTTCAGGCTGATCCCCGTTTTGCCACTCACGCAACAATTGATACATACTAACCCATAGAAACTGTCCTATTAGGTTTTCGCAATCATCTCTGAAGGGGCCATGACATATGCAGGGATGGGGTGAGCCAATTCGTGGGGAAATTGTCTTGATTCTAGGGTGTCTACGACCAACCCGCACT
This sequence comes from Colletotrichum navitas, assembly GCF_030913465.1. Lineage (NCBI taxonomy): Eukaryota > Fungi > Ascomycota > Sordariomycetes > Glomerellales > Glomerellaceae > Colletotrichum > Colletotrichum navitas. The sequence goes on from NW_026850592.1 coordinate 40,996, forward strand.
GGGTGGTTGGGGGACAGCGGGTAAAGGCTGGAGTTTCTCTCTCTCTCTCTCTCTCTCTCTCTCTTTACCTACTTGTATCGATCTTTGTGGTGTCATGCCTGCTTCGCAATCCCTCCGTACTACGAGAATGCCAGGAGACGGACAATGTAGTCGGGGAACTGAGTGGGATAGGGCGAAACATCAGCCGAGCTGCAGGTTGGGGAGACTGCGAGTGGATGCTGTGGCTGGCCTAGCGATGTTCTAGGCCACATAAAGCTGCATAGCCAACCATAGGTCAGGTAACGCACGCTGGAGAGAACGAAGCCGAGTGCGCTAACCGGGCCTTGCGGGGTGGGCGGAGATAACGCGGGGTTGTATCTGCATAGTGTATGGAGTAGTATGTGTTTTGATGCCCAGCCCGTGTGCCCGTCCCCGAAGGCCCATCTTATCACTTCCATACATTTCCTACACTTCCAAGCCCCAGAAATGATGGCAGTATCCACCCGTCTCTGCTCGGTCTTAAGCGCGGATGTGCCGTCCTCTATGTATGTCGGTGGTGGGAAAAAGATGGGGGAAAAGCGCATAGCCAGTGAGTGCCTTTCTTACCCGCCACGCAGACATCCGTCGGCAACCAACCTGACGCTTCTCATACGACCTCGGATGTCAACACTGAAAGCTGCCTGCGCCGTTCATCTGTATATCGGTGGACCTCATAATCCCGTCCCCTCCTCCTCCCCCTCCCGCATGCATGTACATACAGATATATGCATATGGCGTCAAGACTCGAGGCAGCAGAAGCTCATCCGCTCTCGCTAAGGACAATGATTTGCCCATTTGGTTAGACCTTACCAGCTTTCCATACTTCCCCGCTCTCCGTCTGCTCATACCGACATTCATCCGGCCAGTGCCCGAGGTAACAAGCGTACCTGAGGCTAGCTTACTACCGTATGTATAAGGCCTCTCTGTTCTTGATCCACTATCCCCAGATCATTTGACTGTGGGTTCGGCGTAAGACACCCCGCGACTACCTGTCCGGGGTAGTGAATGGCCTAAAGATACACATTGTTGAGCCATCGGTTCGTCCCTTCGAGGTACTCTGAGGGTTTCCTGGACACCAGGAGTCATAACCAGCCGTCACCTGTTGCACCATCAGTATCCCTCTAGCAGGGCCGCGGTTTTGTCCCAAAGGTTGGTTGGAGCTAGAAGGAGAGCTTGCTGCAAGTTGACATTTGGGGCAACAAGCTGCCCGTCCCTCATGTCTTCTACCTATCTATGCGTCTACACCTACGGCTCCTCCGCACGCACTGCCGTGTCGCACCAGATCCTTGGCCTCTCAGGATCCACAGTCCCTCTGTTGGCCTCTACTGAGCCGGGAATCTTGTTCTAGCCCAAATTTGCAGAAGAGGTGAAAGAGGGGTGTGCCGTGCAACACTCCCACTGCCCCATTTGTTTGTCGTCACAGCGGGGTTCACCCCGTCTCGCCTCGACGTTCTTAAGCTTCTTCATCGTCAGCGTTCATGCTTTCGACACCGGATTTGCTTTTCTCTCAATCCGTATCGTCTTCATACATACCACTTATCCAATCTCGAACATACGGTGGCCTGTATCACCGTGTCACTATAGCCCGCCACGGCTGTCCGTGTCCGTTTCTTCCCAATGTTCTGACGGGTTTCGTTCCGCTGGTAGAGTGTAACAACATGACTGTCTCAGGAGGGAAGGATAAGTCGGCCTCCGGGGAGGCTGTTGGGACTGCAGCCCAGGAAAGCACTGCTTCCTATACGCAACCACCCCGCCATGGCACAAAACAACCAGTCAGGCACAGAGCCTCTGTTGCATGTGCGTCCTGCCGGGACAGAAGAATTCGTTGTGTCGTCCCTGAGGGTGAGTCCAAGTGCACTCAGTGCAAAAAAGTCGGCAGTGAATGTATAATCAAGAACGACGACGAGCGGAGACGGTATGTGAATGTGGCCATATCCTCAAGTCTGCCGTGGAATTGCTAACCAGCGTTGCGGGGAAAGACCAATATCGAAGGCATACATGTCTTCTTTGTCTAGTCGTATCGCCATGCTCGAGGGTATGCTCCTGGAAAAGGGCGTCCAACCCCCTCCTGCTCTACACCCCCCTAAATCGAGACATGAAGCTCCAATGCCCCCGGGAATGCCACACGGACAGCAGAAGAACTTGAACGAGCGATCAAATGCTCCAGAAGTTCCCTCTCCTCCCGATTCTGGGACCGAAGATTGCACAGCGCCTTGGCCCAAAGGACAGTCTTCTTTCTGCCTGCCCGAGACGGGCGTGGAGAGTGTTGTCCAACGCCTTCTATCAACGAACGGAACATACTCTTTTGATCAGCTCGCGGGACAGCTGCGGTTTTTCGGGCCTACCTCCAACCCTCGTGTGCCCCAAACAGAGCCCACGGACGATTCCGTATGCCGCGAGCCGCCAGAACAAGTCCGTCAAGCTGAGAACGTTATTCGGTCCTTGACAGGCCCGACTCACGACTATCTTATGAACAATTTCTGGACGCATTACAACAGCGTGCTCAAGGTTGTTCATCGAGAAACTTTTGAGTCTAGCCGGGAGTCGCAGGACCCAAAGTTCTATTCGCCATTTCTCCACGTTTCAATGTTGGCCATGGGGTTCCGCTTCGCCGACCCTGGCCGAGAAGACACTGAGCGGGTTGCACTGGGAAACCGGGAGAGCAGCTTACATAGGGAGGCCCAACGCATGCTCGAGGTTGTGCTCGAAAGGTCTGGCGGCATCCCTAGCGTGCAGGCCCTCTTACTTCTCAGCGATTTAGAGTGCGGCGTTGGAAGAGACTATACAGGCTGGATGTATGCTGGTGAGTTTAGCGAATGCCTTCTCCGACTTCCAAGTAACTCCCGGTAACAAACATCATAGGAATGGCCATCAGACTGGCTTTCGACATTGGTCTTCACGTCGACAGTCGTGAGAATGGGATTGACGAGCATGAGACCGACGTCCGTCACACGGTGATGCGAGCTTGTGTAGTATACGACAGGTACTGGGCGCTGTTTCTTGGTCGGCCAACGAGTATCAAGAACCAAGATATTGGCTTCGACTTGCTCTCCAGAGGGTGCTCGCAGAAGCTGGCCTCACCCAGGGGACGACCTGGGCATCCCAACACTGCAAACGATGCCGCGGAGATATACGACTATCTCGTCGAGTTGATGGGGCTCGCTGGTTGCATCCTTGAAACGGGTGACAAACGTCAGGCCCGGGATGCACTTCAAATGGGAGGTGGCGAGGGAGAAAACAACGCATACACATACGCCGTCGACCTGCATCGCCGTCTTCAAAAATGGTACATACGGTTACCTGAGCATCTGCGATGGAAACCCGCCAACATCAAACATGCTCCTCTGGGATATTTTCTTCTGCACCAGCAGTACCATGTGTCCATGATACTGCTCCATCGCCCATGGGCAATGCACACAGAGAACGGCAGTGACGACAAAAGCACCGGTCCGTACTCAACTCCAGATTCGAGTTCTGCCTCGATAGGGCCTTTAAACCAGCATCTCAACCACCCTCCGGAGACGAAAAGCCCTCATGTGGACATGGAGCCTGGCAGAACAGCGTCTTCTCGTAGGATCTGCGACTTTCACGCAACAAGTGTAGCAAAGATATTCTGGCAGCACCGCCAGAAATTTGACGGTACCAAGATCGTCATCACAGCCGTTCAGCACGCTGTGACGGCAGCCGTTACCTTGATCGCGGCAGCAGCGTATCATCAGAACGATTCCGACAGACGAAAATACCTTACGCACCTCGATATACTGAAAAGCGCCATCAGTGACATGGGGCGAGCGTACGAACCAGCGGCAAGTATGGAGGCGCTTTTGAAGGTTGTTCTTAAGCGGCTCCGATCCAACATCGGCAGCCCTAGCGACTTTTGTCGGCCACCAGTCACGCTTACTGACAATGAGCACGGTTCGCTTTTGACCCCGGGCGGGAGACGCAGTGTGGATAGTGTTTATCTGGCCATGCCGGCGAGGCGCGAAGCAAATGCTTCCGACGCTCAACCGTACAAGAGACGGCGTCTATCTGTTCCTAGTCGAGGAACATTGGGATTCGATCATCCGACTCTACCATGCCTCACTGAACAATCCAAAAAATCGCCTCGCAGGTCTTCGCAAAGCTACTGCCATGTCGGCGGTTACCCTTCGTTCGGCCCGAATGCATTTACCACAAATGGCAGCGATGGTTCTGATTTTAACTTGGCCCTCCTCAATAGGCCAAGTAACGAGCTACATGAGTCCTTGGAAAATAACATCAAACCCAGAGAAGAGTCTAGCCTCGTGACCACGCCACCTGACAGTTGGCCAATTAACACACTTGACGAAAGTGTCACACCCATGTCCGAACAGGGAGACTTCGGTTACGATGAGTTGATGAGCGAACACGGCTCAGGTACACCGAGTATCGGCTTTGATTCTCCGTCAATCTCTCACCATATTGTCCGGGGAACTGAAGATATTAGCCCCAAAACCGCGACTGCGTCACGAAGGACCATAGGCGATCATACGACCCAGAGCGATACCGAGAGTAAGGCAAAGAACCAGATCACCTCACAGGTAACAGAGTTCTTCTGCCATGGAGGTATGAGCTGGATAGGCGGCGAGAACGCTCTCAACCCAATGTGCTCTGTGAGCCTTGGTGAGCTAGTGCAGAATTCAATCGCGGACGCAGTGGTCAGGGATAGGACACGCGGAGCCCCCAGAAATCATGAACTGGATTTTTTGAGTCTTTGATAATCCACAAACCAAACCAAACACGGAGATTTTCAACGGAGATGGAGTGCGAGGGCCAAGGTGATGCCTTGCTTTCGTGGGTTTCATATCACTACCGTTAGCCAGAGCCATCAATCGCGCTGGATCCTTTATAGGCTAGCCGCCGCACTTACAGAGTAATGCCTACAAAGAGCAACTTGTCCCAAAGCTGTTCAAAACACTACAATGTTGATACCTTATGTGTGCTAGTGAAACAGAGTTGCTCAAAGCCAGATGGATAACCCCACCTGTACATCAACCCCCCATACCGGCTAATGAGCCGCGAGTCCACCATCAACAACAAGACCGGACCCTTGCATGAAACTGCTCATATCAGAAGCAAGAAATGTAATGCCTAGAGCCCATGTCAGTTCAATCAGACCGTCGAGACAAAAGCTAGGATGGAAGGGACGAGAGGCTAACAATCAGCAACCTCCTCGGCCGTGCCCAGACGCTTGAGCGGCGTGTCCTCGATATAGCGAGCCAGCGCACCGCCAGACTCCTCTGCGAGAGTGAGGTTAATCGGGGTCGCAATGAAGCCGGGGCAGATCGCGTTGATTCGAATGCCGCATGGGCCGTACGTGTTGGCGTCGCTCTTTGTCAAGCCCATGATCCCTGACAGGAACTGTCAACGCACGTTGCTTCACGTAAGAAAAAAATAAAAAAATAAAAAGCCGTGTTGTTGTTGGCTCACCGTGCTTCGAGGCCGAGTAAGCTGTTTGGAACATGAACGGCGCCGGCGACACGACGCCGAGGACGGAAGCGACGTTGATGATGGCGCCGCGGCCGCGCCGGAAGCCCAGGTCCCTGGACGCTCACATCAGCCACTGCGCGCCCCGAGACCGAGACTTTGGGTGGAGGGGGGGGGGCCCGGTTGTGCGTACTCCTGATGCAACATGACCTTGATCTCCTCGCGCTGGCATCTCGACACCCCGTGTAGGTTGACATCGACGATTCTGGCGAATTCGTCTTCATCAGCCTCGTGCGTGGGCCGGCCGCTGCCTCCGATGCCGGCATTGTTCACAGCGACGTCCAGTCTGCCGAAGCGCGACACCGCCTCGGCGACGCCGTGCTTGACCTCCGAAACGTTGCGAACATCAAGCGGAAGGCCGAGGACTTCACAAGCGGGGTACTGGCGTCGTATGAGGTTTGATGTTGCCTCCAGAGCCTCGCGGTTAACATCGGCAAGGGCGAGGCGCGTGATGCCGTTCTTTGCAAAGGCCAGGGCTGTTCGTTGGCCGATGCCTTGATATCACCTTTCCGTCAGTGGTGCGGGACATTGCTATACGGGTTGCTCGGGGAAGGACAGGCATACCTGAGGCAGCGCCGGTGATGAAAGAAGTGCCTCGAAGTAGTGATGACATGTTGTAGATGGGTTCCGGTGTAAGTTTATAGGTCGTGGCGGGGTAAACCTTAGTATCTATATACTCTACTCACGAGCAGCACGAGGGGTGGAATGGATGAATTGAGGATGAAATGAAGTAGAGATGAGACGAAAAGGGATTGGGCCAAAGGCGGCGAGACCTGCCCGCCCTTCAACTTCCGCTATAGATGATCCATCTGCCTCGACAAGTCTTGGAATTAGCCAGACTACATCAGCTGTGACATCGCGTGCTCTTTGCGGGTTGAGGCAGGAAGATCGCGGAAAAGAGTTCCCGGACTGACCCTAGGCTCTGATAGGGGCGTCTGTTGGGACTTCTTATGCTGTCTCTTTTGGTCACGGTCATCAACTATGATGAGTTTCACTGCATGCAACACTCATTCCGATGCCATGAACAGCGGGACGATCAGACCCCAACCTGGAATGTTGGGGTCCGAGAACGCCGCCTACCTAACATACACTGGCTGATACTTACGAATTTGATGTCAAGAACCATATACTTTTACAAAGTTTTGGCCGCCTCTGTACGATAGAGCGAATGCCCCAAAGAAAGTACACCCGTATAACTAGCACTACAAGAAATACAAAATTGTTCGAGACAGAGCAATGTTCATAATGCCCCCCGCCCCCAGCGAGTTTTCTCCGTCGACACTCATCGACTTTTCCCTGATATAAATTCAACATGAGCAAGCAATTTCCAGCGGCTGGTGCGCCCAGCCAACGCCAAAGTCGACTTCTTTCCCATGCTCAATGCAATGGGGGAACTGCCAATGCATCCTCTTGTTACCGAGGGCCGAGATCATTACATATGCCAAGTATTGGGCCTTGACATGCACAAAGAGTTCCAGCGACTGCCGACCCAAAGAACAATCATGTGGAGAATGACAAGAACGACACTACCTCGCAAGCCCCAGGCCCATGGTAAGCCGTTGGACATGCGTCTACCGGTCTCTTGCCCATATCGAGCGAGCGGCCTTGCACCGGCACTGGCAAGACCAAGATCGAGCGCGGCCAGTATCACCAGAGGGGCTGCTATGTTCGGACTCGCCATGAAAGGCCAACAGGGGCGTGTCAAGCTGAGCATTTTGCTCAGGAACAAACCGAGACGGAGGACCGCTAGGAGGGGACCGGCGTTGTAACGTATAAGCTGGCTGGCCCGCATGCTTCCTATCATAAGTTTGTGCTGCAAGGCTTCGAAGCGTGTCGCAGTAGGCGGCATCAACAGTGGCGGGGAGTTCAGAGGCGCGTCTTTGCCGGAATCCACACTCTCTTCCCGCTCTGGGGACAGGCGGATGAAGCTATCCTGACTTCGTGACGAGACCATGGTCTGAGCTTGGGGCCTGAGCCCCGGTGAGCCCGAGTCGGATTGCCTCAGCGAGCTGGCGTGCGGAGGGTCGTCATCAGCGGCCTTACTGGGAATGTTGTATCCTTCTTGAGATGACGGATACCTCGCGTACTTGTGGGGATCTGTGACAAAATCAGTTTGATGGATGGCGTGACCTCTTGATGCTGATGAGCCACATACCTGGGACGGGTGTGCTCAAAGGCGTTGGAGAGTCCAGGCTCTGGATCCGGCGTCCGCTGAGGCCGATTGGCGGGCTCGAGCTCCTACCTCGGGGAACACCATCGAGACTTGACTCCGTCTTCATAGCGGCCAGGACCTCACTTGCGCTCGGGCGCTGTGAGGGGTCAAGGGCGAGCAACTTCTTGAGAAGCTGGTAGAGCTTTGATGGAAGATCTGGACGCTCTCTACGTTCGTCTTGGAAGCCCTGCCAGTCGCTGATTTCCGCGCGCAGCTCGTCGATATCTTCCAATTCTTCGTTGATCGTGTTGGCGCTGCGGTAGGGCAAACGGCCAAAGCACATGAAGTAAAGGATCATTCCAAGGGAGAAGATGTCAGACTTGACGGTGAAGTTGCCGTATCGACCCGTCGAGTCTTTCTTCAAAACCTCTGGTGCACAGAAGGAAATGGTCCCGGTTGATCCGGTTGACTTGCGGACCATGTTTTCAGACTGGACCTCGCCGAAGTCACTGATGAGGCAGAGCAGCCCATTACCTTCACGATGCAGAAGACAGTTGCTTGGCTTGAGGTCGCGATGGATGTAACTGGCAGCGTGGAGATAGGCAAGTCCAGAGGTGATGTCTTTAAAGATAGAGAATATCTCCTCAAAGGACAACAGCCTCTGTGAAGCAAACTGGTCGCGAGGTAGCTCGAGCTGGCCCTTGGACTTGCGGCGCATTTGCGCTTTGAGCTGCTCTTTGGTGGATTCCTTGGGCCGATCACCATTGATGTACTGAAGCAAGTCGCCGCTATTGCAATATTGCTGCAGGATAAAGGCGCATGCCACACTCGGGCCAAACCGAGTCAATCTGACATCCTCGAGCCAAACGTGGCGATAGGAGACCAGGTTTGGGTGGGACAGTTTGGCGAGCAACTCGACTTCGACGAGCACTAAGAGAAGCAGATTTCAGCACGGGTTCGCTGGGCAAGCGCGGTCCAGAGTACTCCCTCATACCTTTTTCGAGCCATGCGTGGTCGTCGCCTACAGGCACTCGCTTACACGCAAAGTGACCTTGTAACGGTCAGCGAAGACGGAGCAAATGTGTTCCGGAGAGCACATACCGAGATGGCAGCCATCGATTTCATGACGGACAAGTAGCACAACACCCTTGCCCCCGCGACCAAGCTCTTTCTCCTCGACAAAGAAGGTCTTGAAATAATTGGGGCTGAAGGCCTCGCGGCGAATGCGACTACCCTCCTGGATAGCTGGTGTACTCGAAACGAACTCGGCGTCTTCGGCATCCTCTATGACGGCAGGCTGTGGGTGGGGTAAGCTCGGTTGCACAAATCGGCGGATGGGGCTGGACGGAGGATGGTCGGCTCTCGCGGCCTGGCCGCCAGCTCGTAGCATGCGGAAGTAGTTGGGGTCGACGAAGGACTCATGATGGCGAGCACTGTCAAACTGGCGCTCTGGAGAAGATGATCGCAGGGGCTGGCGGCAAGTCGGGCACTCGGACAAGCCTCGAATCTCGAGTCGCTGGGAGAATGGGTCGCGAACGACGATGGCGTTGCGGTGCCGACTAGAAGAAGAAGAAGAAGGGCGTTAGTGAGCACTAGGCGGCAGAAGAAGCAGAAAAGAACGAGCATCAAAGGGGACGACAAACAGAACAATCTCGCGACCTTCTCGCGGGTGGTACGGGATCAACGACATAACGACTCGGGGTTGGCTGCTCTGGGGTCGGGTCGTCAGACCAGCAAAGAATACTCGATCATGGCCAATGGCAGAAATAGAGGCGGGCCTCGTGTGGTTGTCTGTCTGTATTTGGCCCGAGGTTGGAGCAGTCGCGGGTCAGATGATGGCACCGATACGTTAGTTGCTGTCTGGATATCTGGGGCAGCAAAGGAGCACGGATTGCGAGATGGTCGCGCGCGCGTGTGGAGGAGTGTCGGTCGGTGGAGAGAGTTGGAAGCTTTGGGCGCTCCGGTGCTGGTGCTGTTTGACGTTGACCTATTACTGCATGTACTTTGGTGGGACAGAGCGTGTGTTTGTTGGTTGTCATGGCTTCTGACACTGTCCATGAAGCTCCAAAGTACCAAGGAAGGTATCCGTAGCTAGGTACTTACAGTACCTACAGTACCTTCCTTACCCCTCACCCGGAGCATTTAAACCGCCAAGCTCATGTTTGTTTTGTGCCGCTATGCTACAGTCGGTATCACGTACTGTATTTCCACAAGGTTAACATGCCTTCCTCCTATCCACCTATGCCTTCGACAAACCCTACGTATCGTACGGTATCGTACCTACATACCTAGGTACCCTCATGCCATATGACCCCGGCGCTGGTTGACCGGGGACGTTGTCCGTCACACTCGCATTGCACGGGCCGGCCCAGGGGTTCGAACCAGACGAACTGCCGGCAGCCGTTCCCCCCCGTCCAGTCCAGTGTACATATAGTAAAGGCGTTGACGTGCCAACGCAGCATCTTCATCCACCACGGGTGACGAAGGTGACCAGACCGGCTTTCAAGGAGGAGGTTACCTGGCTTTTCAATCACAGCCGCCATTGACCTTGGGAACGCGTTTATAGCAAGCGGCTGGTTTGCAAGGTAGACGAGGACGGCCAGCCGCCTTCATTCCGCACGCAGGGGTTAATTAATGCCTTGAGCGTGTACGCCTCGAGTTGTTCTTTTCAGGGATGTTGAAAACCCCGAGACAATACGAATACACATGGAATCAGTTCCACAACATTGTAACGGTGTCGATTCATTACGCTCAAGTGCAGGGTAGGCTCATCATCGCCTGTAAGTTATCCAGCCGGAGAGTGCGAAGAAGAAAAAAGAAAGAAAGAAAGAAAGAAAACAAGAAACCCCCCCCCCCGAACATCGGCGGATCAATGGTGATCGCAAGACCAATCCAAAACAATATGGTCAATTATGTCCTAAGAAAGAGCACATTCCCTCCTGTTGGGTATCTTGTATTTACAGACAGTCGCTCCCGTAATATACCGCCCCAAAAATATTACACCTGTTTGTTTTTGTTTGCTTTGCATGTGTTTGTGTGTGTCCGTATGTGCATCGTCCCCCCCCCCCCCCCCCCCATTTTTATTTTTTTGTCTTTGTTCTCTGTCGCCTTCAGAGCCCACTCAACAGACCAAGTGATGGGCATGTTCTCGCGACAGAAACCGAAACCGCCCACCAATGCAAGAGAGGGCGGCTAGCGTGTCTGAGCCAAGATAGCACCCCTGTTTTGAGCTTTGGACTGACGTTTGCAAGGAAGTTCTAGGATATGTCCCGGTCGTGGAGGATCTGCCATTTGGTATGGGAGATGTTGATGTGTGCCCGCAAGGCATCGGCCGATTCGTACTTGTTCGTCTTTCCTGAAGGCACGCAGAGGCAGCAGGCAAACTCGTTTCTATCAGAATGCGACTTGGCCAAAAAGCGACTGGACATTCGAAATCCTTCTTTCAGGACAATGAAGTCCTTGTTATTGGGTAGCAGCGGCATCCACCGATAGCCGCACTTGCACCTCTTGGGCGTCTCCGGGATTCTCTTGGAGAGATCGACCTGGAACGTCATGGCCTCGGGGCAGAACATGCTGAAGACGCTGACCTTTGGACGGAGGTGAACGGTGCCGGTGCTGCTGGCACCGGCCTCTGAGGGCGTGAACAGGGATACGTCGTCGTTGCTAATAGGTTTTGGTGCTGGCGGAGTCGGAGGAGGCGAAGGCGGTTCTGAATGGAACGGTGCCTGATCCGTGGTGATAGTCATGGCCGTTGTCGTTTCGTCATCGCCTTCGTTGTTGTCGCCGCCCCCATTATTCTCTTCTTCTGGGCTGGCTGGATATCGCGATATCGACCCATCTTGGTGCGGACGAGGTCTGGGGACTGGGAGAGATTTGGGGATATCAGGGCGGCCGCCTGCAACGCGAAAGTATAGTTCTGCCAGTGCGCGAACGGAAGCGAGCCTCGCCGACTCGGATGCCTGTATGATGTCCGGGAGATTCAGAAGACCGGTTGACGACGAGTCAGCGGATACCCGACGCAAGTGTGAAACGCGGCTGCCGAGGTTGAACAGCTGGTTGCAGAGCATATCCCGACACGTTGCTACACATTGTGTACCATCAGCACAAGACAGGTCAACTAAGATGTTGGCGGCACCATCCCTGACTGAGCGGCAGCAGCAGCAGATTGCACGACGAGAATAAGTTGCAAATGAAACTCACCATCACCCAGAGAGAACTCGGCGCCGAGTAGAGTGAATCCAATGTCATATGTCTCCTTGATTTGGTTGGCAGATGCGTCTAAGGATATGCTCAGAGCACAGGTGATGACATGTCTCCGAACGCCAGAATCTGGGTTCCGGAAATAGTTGTTGTTGAGGGCACGCTTCCGCTTCCATTGTGCGTAATGCTCTGCTCCGTCGGCGAAGAGCTCGACAAGAGCCGACACTGCGCCAATTACGGTGGTTGGCTCCATGCTGTCAACTCGAAGGCATAATGAAGAGGTGCCGAGTGACTGTCCGTGACAGCAACCGCAGTGGAGTGGTGAAAGCCGGGAAGAGAGCAAGAGCACGAGGGCGAGAGGATGGTTCAGGAGGAGAATGGATGAAGGGCAGAATGGATGGGAAAAAGCAATATGAGCTGAAGGATTGCGGCGAGGCGAGCTGAGCTTAGGGGGAGTTGGCGGGAGCAAGGCAAGTGCTTATCTGCAGTTGCCAAAGACAAGACACGACTCAGGACAGTTTTGAATGAGATGGGGAGTGAGGGTCAGGTTCCGACCTGCAGGTTTCCAGCTGTCTGAGATGCAAGTGTGCGTGGGTGCGTGTCTCTCCCTTCCTAGGGTTTGCTTTATGCTTTGTGCAACCCTCAGCTTAGATGGACGAGAAAACCAGGAAGGAGTTGGGGGTCGGGAGAATCTAGCGCGGAGCTACACTGCATATACCGAAAAGTAAAGTAGATAGATCAGACCACCTGTACCAGATCAGAGGGATGGACGGATTGACGGGCAAGGTGTCGAGTGAATGGCGGCATTGGTTGGTGGACGCCAATCTCAGGACTCGACGTGCAACCCGTCCGAACGGGCGCACGGGAACTTGAGTACCGGTAGTAGGAGGTTAGCCGACACGAGGCATGGACAACCCAGACCAAGGGGAGAGAGAGAAAGGTGCATGGCTGACAATCCCGTTGGTGAGAGTCATGCATGACGATCCCGGGGTTATCTAGCGGTCGTTTAACCTTGGCCTCTGGGGTTGATGATGGGGGAACGCTCGTATCTCAACGAACTCGTGATGTGGGCGATAGCGAGATTGGACAGGGCGATGGGATGTTTATTCATCATCTTGGGGGAGAGACAGAGAGAGGACGAAGAAATATGATGGCGCTTCTCTTGGCGAGTGCTGTGCCATCTATCCGTACGTATGGATACACTGCCCAGGTAAAGAAAGGCGAAGCTGCAGGGCGGGACGGACAGACCAGGCCAGGCCAGGGCAGACAAGGAAGGTCGAGATGAACTGGGCTTGAAGAAGACGTCTGTTGGACCGCCCTTGTCTGGACTCAGAGGTTTCATCTGAACAGGGGGTTCCAATTTAGTGGAATGGCCTAACATGCCATCTGAGTCAAAGGGGCAGCATTATTAGGTATTATCTTCCCACTTACTTAGCTGGGTAGCATTCTGTCATCGATAAGGATTGAGGGGAAAGGGGGATGGTTCGGATGATACCCATACATGCTGCTAGCAGTACTAGGTAAACTTTGAAGACAACTAATGCAACTGAACCTTACCTCTCCCTGGGCAGGAAGGCGCTAGCTTGACCAGTCTGGTCTGGTCTTGGTACTGTATGAATACACGCATGCGGGAGGGTACCTACCTTACATACCTGTAAATGCCCCGCACCTGCCTAGTTTGGTAAGTAGGTGATGAGAGTCGGTCTCCATCGAAAACAGGCTGAAATCGAATTTAGCGGCGTGCTGCCGAGCTTGCGGCTGCCACACTGGGCTGGCTCACTGCCCAAAGCCAGGACAGCCAACAGGCAGATACTTACTGTATCCAGGTAGATGTCCAAGTCGCTGCTTTTAGCCATGCAAGTAGGTCCTTGAGTTGCTTGTTGGGGCCGACTTACTGCCAACATGGAGATGTACCATCGGGCAGTTATTTTGAGGCCATGGTCACTTTAGACAATACCTAGTGCAAAGGAATTATCTGTTAACCTAAGATATCACCATTACCATGCCAGCTGCCCAGTGCCAGAATAACTGAACCCTTGACTTTGGCCCTTATTCCTTAATTATTAGAAACTGTCCGACCGCGTCAAGTGCCGCCCACGCACAATGTGCATCTCTGGGATCAAGCCAGTCGAACATGCCATGGGTGCTACGATACGAGCATTGACCCTAGATTCCCACGGCGAGAGCAACCCACGCGCGCAATGAATTAGGAACTACGCATAATAAGCAAGAAGCGTATATATCCTCGATTGGTTCCGATACCATTGTCATGCTCAGCCGTTTCTGTTCCGAGAAAATCGCCCTAGGCTGAGTCAATGGCTTGAACGAGAGAGCGAGGCGCATGTTCAGCGTGAGGATGCTTAGGGTTCCTCACGTGCAAGCTCGCGTCCAAGCTTGCGTGCAAGGTGACTCACCGCCGGTGTCGGCCACTAAGTTTTCCCATTGACTGACTGCCCTTGAGCTCAACCATCATCACGTCCGCGACAAAGCTTTCGAACTTGATCAGCCCCGCCCTCATTTTCGATCTTTTCAGTCAAGCAACATCATCCCAATTGACTCGCGTCCCTCAATTGGCTCCATCAGTTCTATCGGGCTTGAAATAGCAACGAACTAACAAACGCAACGATCGCGGGGAGCGCTGAGAACAAATACCCCAATATGGCTGAAAAGAAGACGGACGCCCCGGCAGCCAACATGCTCTGGGGTGGCAGGTTTACAGGTTCGATTGTCCCCGGACAGAAACTTCAGATCCAGTGTACTGTATACTGACCTTACGATGCTTGCTATAGGTGGGATTGATCCGCTCATGCACAAGTACAATGCCTCTATCCGATACGATAAGGCTCTCTATAGAGAGGATATTCTTGGATCGATCGCTTTCGCTAGGGCCAACTCGAAGGTTGGTATTATTACCAACAACGAATTCGAGACGATTGAACGTGGCCTGCTTCAAGTGATGGAAGAATGGAAGCAGGGAACCTTCGCTATTATGCCAAACGACGAAGACGTAAGGCCTAGCCTATACTACCGAACCTGAGGGACGCTAACATGATAAATCAGATTCATACTGCAAATGAGCGTCGATTAGGAGAGCTTATCGGAAAGGACACCGCTGGTAAGCTACATACAGGTCGTAGCCGTAATGAGCAGGTCGTCTGTGACATGCGTATGTGGCTACGTGACCGCATCCGTGAAATCGACGGCCA
This sequence comes from Colletotrichum navitas, assembly GCF_030913465.1. NCBI lineage: Eukaryota > Fungi > Ascomycota > Sordariomycetes > Glomerellales > Glomerellaceae > Colletotrichum > Colletotrichum navitas. Next base: position 56,077 of record NW_026850592.1, read on the forward strand.
ACTCGTTGCTTTCCTTCAAGTCCTCGCCAAACGCGCTGAGGCTGAAATGTAAGCTTAGCACCACATCGCATGCGGACAAAGCCCCTTACTAAATAACATCCCTAGCGACTACCTCATGCCCGGCTACACCCACTTACAACATGCGCAGCCAGTTCGCTGGAGTCAGTGGATAATGTCACATGCTGCTTCGTTCAAGCAGGATCTCGAGCGATTGCGCCAGGTCTTTGAAAGGGTCAACATTAGCCCGCTTGGTTGTGGCGCATTAGCTGGCAATGTGTTTGGCATTGATCGAGAGGCAATAGCTGCAGAGCTTGGTTTCAGCGGAATCACTCTGAACTCTATGAACACTTCAGGCGACCGTGACTTTATCATCGAGTTTCTGAACTGGAACTCAATGTTCACCAGCCATATCAGCAGGTGGGCTGAAGATCTGATATTATACTCCACTTTCGAGTTTGGGTTTTGTCGTTTGGCAGATTCTTATAGTACCGGCAGCAGGTTTGTTATATCCATTGCGAATCCCAGATAATCCTACGAGACTAATCCACGTCTCTAGTTTGATGCCGAACAAGAAGAACGCTGATAGCTTGGAACTCTTGCGCGGCAAGTCAGGCCGTGCTTTCGGTCAAATGGCTGGACTGATGATGGTGAGTTCAAATACAGACATTAAATCATGAGTGATCAAAGCGGATTAAGAGCGGCCACTAATACCTAATAGAGCGTGAAAGGCTTGCCAACTTGCTACAACAAAGACCTTCAGGAGGGATGGGAACCCATGTTGGATTCAGTTCAAACTGTTTCGGACAGTCTAGGCATTGCCAACGGGGTTTTCGCTACCATGACCGTGCGGCCTGAGCGGATGTTGTCTGCCCTGGATAAGACAATGCTTGCTACTGATGTTGCAGAGTGGCTAGTGCGAAATGGATGTCCTTTCAGGGAAGCTCATCATATTTCTGGACGCGTTGTTGCATTATCTGAATCCACGGAAACCCCGATGGATAAGTTAACCCTAGAGCAACTGCAAGCGATTGATTGTCGATTCACAGCTGATATTATGAAGGCATTCGAATACGAGTCGAGTGTTGAGGCAAAAACGGCCAGGGGCGGTACTAGTCGATCAGCTGTGCTGCAGCAGATTCAAGAACTATATGCTATCTTAGATTAGGGAGGTAGACATGCTTTAGTCTATAGCTGAAAGGCATCTTGAACTCGAATCATCCACGGAATCATCCAATGTATGCTTCTCCTCAAATCTCAGTAAGAGATCCCCCGCATATCCATTGTCTAGGATGTCCTCCAGAGGTCCTATAGAGCTTTGAGAGTCGCAAGGACAGCACTCTTGCGTCAAGTTTTATTTGACGCCGAGTAGCATCATGCCATCCTAGTGGCTGATGTTGTATTTGCTGTACTGTTTCCTTGGTCTCTTGTGTGGACCGCGACAATCCTTGAGATGCTGCTCTGCGTCTTTGAATTTGTTGCTGCAAGTACTGCAGCGAAACACTGGGCATAGAAGCCGATGTGCCGCCAGCTTGCCTTCTAAAAAGCGGACACAGCACTTATAGTATGTGCTCAAAGGCCCTGGGCAGGTGTGTGAATCCTTCTCATTCTAGTTGAAGTCTTGCTTGCACACATCGTAACTCCAATTGGGCCGAGGTGTAGTATAGTCCATGGCATCGTGACTGTGGACACCGTCTGGTCGTTGAACCACCTAGGAGCTGTTAATGAAATCGACTTGAATAGTCCAAAAGCGAGGTGCGTAGGAAAATCTTTCCCCTTGAGTTGCTGCAGTTCGGGATTTGTATCAGTATCTGCTGTGACCTTAGGTAGCAACTCTCTGAATGAGCAGTAGTACTCTCCCGCAGCGCTGTATAGACAGTTGGCACATGCGCCCTCCGCAATGCCGATCGAAGAATGGCCGTGGCTGATAACACACGTCGTCTAGCGTCCCTTGCCCCTCTCGCACGATCTGTAGGCAAAGGAGGAAGGGAATAGGTTACTTATGTATTGGCTAGGGGTTTCTGCCTGGTCAGGCTAAAGCAGCGACAATTCAGGCTTGGCTCTAAAGATGGATTGGGAAGCCGAGATCTGTCGGGGTTGACTACCTGGGCACTTAGGTACATGCATGGGGCACCTACCACGGCTGACCCATCCGGCGAGCCGTCCCCCGGTGTGGGTAGGTAGGGGGGTCATGCATGTGCTTTTTCAGATGAATGAACCTAGGTACCTAGCCACCTAAGCTTCATGACTCCGCTTCGCACCCTTCATTCGCGTGCGTCCTGAACCAACATGCCGCTTCTTCGCCCTCAGCAGAACCGTTGGAGATGTAACGGGGAAAGCTTCTCTTTCGGCCATTTTGTCGCCTCTGTGACGTACATACAACACGATGCAGCCATTTCGTCTTCCTAGACGATAATATATGTCGAACCGAAGCAAGGTGAAGAAGTGGTGTGCAGGCTTCTCGTCATTTCCGGCATCAAATCCGCCATGTCGAGCTGACAAGGGTTCACACTCAGCACATCTCAAGCATGAGGTTTTTTTTTTAGTTTATGCTTTTTTTAACTTATATGGGCAGAGCAGATGCGATGAACCGTTCGCGCTCTCGGGTTGAAGAAAATGCGACTTGGGTTAGCCTTGTATCGATATTCTTGAATCGTTAACTCCGAAGCTGCGGATCTCTAGCATCCTCCCTCAGTGAGTGCTGGTCAGTATGAGGCCCTTCTTGATTTTCTTGATTAGTAGTCACATAGTACCGCGCTCCTCTCGACGAGGATACGCCGGGTCCACTAGCATGCATTTAAGATGCAACCTCGCGCAGATGGCGCTCAGCTGTCTCTCAGCTTGTCATAATTGTGGCAGTAGCTCACATTGCCGCCGCCGCTATCTTCACACCCGTACTGGTATTGACCTTCTTAAGGTTAAGTTCTTTGCGTTTCAATCCTACTTCCAAAACGTTACGGCAACAGACCAGTGCCGGTCCAACTTGAAGGTGCTGACTGGTGCCTGCTCTCCCATTGAAATCGGCGGCACGACTCAAGACAGAGCGTCGTAAGACGCATCAAAGCTAGCGTATGCCGTCTACTCTGTTGTGGACGCCGCGAATTCGCCCTCGACTCTGACCTTCGGTCATCGACAGGAAAAGCATCATTCAGGCTGGAAGATCCGACATCCTACCATCTCAATGAGGTCCGAAGAGCAAGTCGGGAGCAGCAAGTTCACGATAAGGGAATATTCCAGGACCTATTCGCACCACAACTTCTGGGAGGCACGGTAACGGGTCTAACGTCATATGAGAACATTCCAAGTAATGTTCCCTTCTAAGTAGGTTCGCCGTCTAATACCAACTGCTGGCTGACACGTCCAAGTTCGACACGAATATTGCCAGTGCACTTGTAGTCAAGAAACCTCACGTCTTCGAAGATATCTATTCAGGTAGTTGCATACCATCAGCGGTATAAATAGACCAACGAGCTGTGGCCGGGCGGCATTCAGCGTTAGTGCCAGCGAAGCTCTCTTGGCCTACGTCCTTTAAGGAGGCAGCGACCGGCAGTAACCAAGAGCTGCATTCATCGGCAGCTTTCATTAAGCGGGCGAGGGGTGATACCAGAAGATGAACGGGTTGATAATAAGGGAAGAATGGCTTCGTGCGCGGAGTTGTAAACGTGAGACCGCTATAGTTGATGAGGAGCCCCAAGGCCCCATCTCACCCCCTTTCACAGCATACCTGCTCTCTTAATTACATAGTATTCTCAATGGCCTCTATTATGTGTATATCGTATCTACAGATTTTTTCCCTACTCAATCCTCCGCCTTTCGTCCTATAACCTTAGGAAGGATATTGAACGTGAACTACCTAAAACAGCATCTGAGAGCATCCCACATGCATCCTGGTCCAAAGCGGTTAGCTAAGATCAGAGAAAACACTAAGGCGGAAAGGTGTGAGTTCTAGTCTCTCATGTCAACGTCATTGCCCCCTGTGCCCTGTCCAGTTTTTTTCCCGCTTTAACGATACGTCTCTTTCGCCTTCCTCTCAACCCGTTTTTGGCAACGGTTGGTGTTGTTTCCTATTACTCTCTGAGCCTGCCTGTCTGTTAAATAAACCGTCAATTTTACTACCATTCTGAGACGACCTCTTCCTACTCTATTCCTCTCAGTTCGTCTGTAGCGCACTTGCCTCATTCATACTCATCAGGACGTCGCTCGCGAGTCAAATCTCGGTATTTGACACACTTCTTCTCGTCAACGTATCGGTTCGAATATTCATCGCTTATCAACGACTGGCATTTTGGTACAGTTCTCATACACGAAGCCACTGCACTTACATCATCACTCCAAGTCCACAGCGAGACTCGCTCAGACGTTTGGGGCTTCCTTTGATTCCACGAACCAAAAGTTTTCAGACCAATCTCCGGAAAACAACAAGAGGCAAGCTGAATAGCAATGGCTGATAAGTATATCCTGCGGGTGACCGCCGGCCCCAGCTACGACCTCGATTCCCAAGTCGAGGTCCCTGTCAACCAGGCGCAGCCCACCAAAATCACCAGCGACCTGGCCGACGTCGAGCTGAACGTCCGCATACAAAATTATGCTGGTCTGCCGCGCAACTCGCCGTCCACGTCTCCCTACTTCTCCACGGAGCCTCACGCCACCAATAATGACCAGTACAGCATCTCCTTCCGGTTTACACCCAAGAAGCCCACAGATGGGCCGTCTTCCTCTGCCGATGAGGGGATCTCGGCCGAAAATCTCCAGTTCGGCAATGATTTCGATCACCCCATCCGTGACCGCCTGCCCCCAGGCTTCAACACGGCGCTTAACATTGTGAAATGGTGGATCGACCCGGGCCTGGATGGCGACGCCTACGCAGACGTTCCACACCTCTACGGCCCTGCCCTGAGCTCCTTCAACGTTATCCATGTGGGAGCTGGTGTCCACGACAAGGAGAAGGGCGGCCTGTGGTTCGAGGAGGGAGGCGACGAGGCCGGCCTCGAGGCGCGGGAGAAGATTGGCGCGCCGGCCACGGCCAAGGAGCGCATGAAGTGGGCTCTGCGCAAGGACAGCAAGGAGAACTGGACGTTCGAGTACGGAAAGACGTACGGCATGGATTTTTTCAACCCATACCTCGACTTTGCCAACTTGGCGCTCCGCCTGCCAGGATTTCAGCTGGCCATCATGAAGTACTGGGACGGACAAGGTTTGCGGTAAGTGGCTTTTTTTTCTGTTTGAGCCTAGCGGTCCCTTGAGGCTTTGCTGCGAGTCGGTTGTCTTTTTGACTCACAACCGCTCGTTTCTGGACAACTTCTTGAGGCGTATGCTATCTACTGTGAGACCAAATGTGCAACAAAGCGGCCACCTCTAGAGAGAGCCCCCTTGCAAATCGAACATTTTTCCTTGCGTCATTCTTACTCGTAGCAGGGAAGAGGGGCCTAAGCGCTCACACCAGCTTAGATACGTTCTCCGGAACAAGGCTACCGGCGACGTCTACCTCGTCGTTCTCTTCACCCTTTATCTCAAGGACGATGTCAATGAGGATGGCACCCTCAAGGTTGACGCAGACAGCTCTAAATCCGGCGGTCGCCCCCAGTCTAGTGACGACGAGCAGGAGTCACACGACGAAGCTAAAGCCCTCGAGGAGGCCAGGAAGAAGCTGGGACCGGCCTCCCAGGAGACAGAGACGAATGCCGACGACGTGGACTGAAGATATCGGACTATGCCTAGGTATGGAATCCCACGATGAGAGGATAGAAAGCGGCGTGCACTCGCAAGCATGGCTTGAATCTGTGTCTTAGCAAACGGGATTGAGGTGCATGGAGGGGAGATACAACACTCAGATTATTCCAGCACTTTATCAAGTTTCCTCGAGACTATGTAACGCCCCCATCCCTTGCTGTGTATGAACCGCTTCAACCTAGGGTGACACAAACTCTTCGATATTTACCCGCTCGAAGAAACTGATATGCCCGAAGCCAACCCAGTACTGCGCAAGCCGGTCGTGGGAAATAAGCATAAGCTGTGATTCAATGTACTTATCTGAACACCGTTGGTCAGTACGGTTGAAACAAACATCGCAGGGCGGAGGTGACAAACCATCGATGAAACCCGTCCCAGCGACATGCCCTCTGCTCCTGACAACGCGCGTGCCTTGAAACGGTGGTTCTTGAGCAAGCCCGACGAAGCCAGCCTCGCCCAAGTCGTCTGCCACAAACGTGTACTCCCCCCTGGGAACGTTTGGGTCGCCAGTGAGCTTGATCGCTTCTAGGCGACCCCGATGCACCCTTGCATCGGTACGTCGCCTGGTCCACTCATCTTCGGACTCGTCGACGCCACGTATGAGGCCGAGCTCCTCGTCAGAGACATCCTCTTCGTCGGGCTGGTTGATCAGCAGAAACTCGCATCCATGTCCGCTGTAATCGCCAACCCAGATGCCACGCCATGGTTTGAGCGGGGTTGGCGTATACACGACAGGGTCAAGGGTAGAGTACGTGACCACTTCTTCACCAATGTGCACGCCAGGAACACCTCGTCTTCCTATCATGCCCATGTTGGCATGGATCGCCTGGATCAGGCCAACGGGTCCTGGCCCAAGAAACAGTCCTGGCGCTGGGCCCCCAGCCATCTCCATCCACTGGCGGATGCGGAAGGCTTGGTCCGAAGCCTCGGCTCGCCGAGTAGGCAGATCGCCAGGCGCAAGGTCATCGCCATCCAAGCCGGAAGCGACGCCCGCCACGCGATGACGGGCAGGTATGGCGGGTGGGGGCCACACATTGCCGTACGGGAACGGCGCTTCCATTCTGGAGGTGGCGGTCGCGGTGTCCAGGGGGCGGGCCATCAAGAAGTTGCTGAACATGGCGTCGGAACGTTCGTCAATCACCATGGGTATCTCTGGGAGAAACCGATGTTCTGATAAGCCAGTTGAATTCTCGCTGTCTTTTACACTACGTGCATGAAATTGGAGCACCGGCTTGTCCAGATGTAGCTTGACACGAGGCTCGAAAGCATGGATTACCACGCTGTTGTCGGCTGGCCAGTGTTGGTAAGTGGTCCCGCTGCTGACAGCCAACAGTTGGTATCCCTCGATGCAACCCCTTCGCTGGTCGTACCTTACGATAATCAATTTGCCCATGAGGTCGCGGTCGCAAAACCAGATCTTGTACTTTGGTAGGAACCATCTCGGGTCGTGCGCAGCATATAGTTCGCGATACGTACGGCACGGATACGGTGTCTCGAGTCTCAGGCCAGGAACATTTGCTTGCACCCTCTGGTACCAGTGGACGTCAGATGTCGCGTGTGCATGAAGGCTTCGGCACGTTTCGGAGACAATGGCGAGGTCGCAGGGCGGCAGGTAGGCAAGGATCGCGTCGATGAGCTCGGAGGGTAACGAGAGGAGGCGACAGCCGGTGTCCTGGTGCAAAAAATGTCCTTCTAGCGCGTTCACGGCGGGTCAGAGTGGTTCCAAGTGATGAAGCCAGAAGTTTATGGGTGACATACCAGCTGATCCAGCGACACTAAAATCTGGAGAAAGAGGACAATAGTCGCCCTGGGATGAACTGATGGTCTTGCGGCGGTCTGTGGCGTCGCTGCGCAGTCCTTCGTCCGAGACAAAGGGCAATATGTACAGGTTCTCCTCAACTTCGGGGTCGATGCCGCCGTAATTACTGCCCGTCGTGGACACAGTATCGTGAGTAGCGTCATCCGTCCCGGCGACCGAGGGGGACGGTGATAGAGGGATAGAGTCCATCTCGCCGAGCGCGCCCATGCCTTTCAGGGAGGGCAGGCTGTGTGTGGTGTAGCGAAAATATAATCCTGATGAGGAACTGGTCGCTGTAACTTGATAGAAGTGTCGGTATGGGTCGGAGGGTGTTGCTGGTCGAAGGGTTGGCGGATGATTCGCGTTTAATGACGTTGATCCGAGTTGAGTGTGAGTTAACAACGGTGACAGGTCGATTGCCGGATAGCTGCGGCTGTTCTGGAATTGTGCGTTTACTTAAAGTCAATAGACGGCAACTCACGAAGATTGAAGTCGGCTATGGATGATGCACAGAGGAGTTCGGCCGAGGCAGCGATGTTGGGGTCATGACTCTAGTAGGTCCCAGACTCTCCCAGTCTCCCGAGCTGCCGGGGCAAGGGTGTGTCGCGGTGGGCTGGGATGTTCTCTGCGCAGGCAGTGACAGTGACAGTCAAGCCCTTTTGGTTGCAGTCGCGGATGGACAGGAAGCTTGTCCCTACAACCCTGCAAGCCCTGCAAGCCCCGGTTACGGCTCGGACAGAGCTAGACCAGGATAAAAACAAGTCGGCTGCGGGAGGGTGGTGATTCATAGGCAGGTCTAGAAACCATCAACCAGAAACAGCCGCGTGCCAGCGTACGGATCTAGATGCCACAAAGACGGCGTTGCGGCAAGCTTGGTCGGGGACACCCAGGGCCGACGCGGAAGGAGGATCGGAAACGACAGAAGACGGCTGCGGCCCTGACCTGAGCAAGGAAAATGCTGTCGTGGGCTAGGCTACGACTAATACAGTGCCATCCGATGACTGGGCATGGCGATGGCAGAACGCGGGTTGTTGAATTAGGAGGGTTTTTCGTCTTCTGCCCAACAGTCACAGTCAAGTTCGATGGGGCTAGACGTGATGTAGTCGTAGGTGTATGGCAGTGGTGCGGGTTCACGACAAGCCATGCATCCTCGCAGATAGAGGGAGCGCGAGAGAGCGTCGGCAGAGGTCATGCAAGTTACAACTGTGTCTCAGGGCATCAAGCTGCGTCTTGAACCCTTCACGAACCCAGGGGTCAGGTACCGAGAACCAGAGCCGGGTACAGACTGCGGGGAGTCAGCTGACTAAGAAGCATAAGAGTGATTGCTTCTATTAGGTACCTGTTTAGTCTACCTAGGTACTAACCTACCTAAGGCTAGTAGTAGGTAGGTAGGTAGGTAACTTATGTATCAGGCTCCTTAGCACCCAGGTAGGTACTGTGTGCTCGTTTTTGGGGGGGTCGCTTATCGGACGGCGACTAGCGATAGCTGTGCTGTCGACATGGCCATATGAGCAGAACACCAACCAATTTAGCATCGTCTTGCATATCTTCGTATACTTACACGGGGCTTTACGAGAAGCCCGACTCGCAAGACGTGCGTAACCCTGGCTCCGACACTCGCGCCTCAGCTTTTAGCCCACCTCTTTTAATCAAACCCTGACATCCAATACATCACATTGGCCAAGAAACCGTGTCCTCGCTCCTTTCCCTCTGTACCGCATTTTTTTCAAATCAAAAGGCCCCAGCCTAGCCTCATTGGAATCCATACAGATTCAAAAAGTCCCAGCCAAGATTCGTTGGAAGGGAACTTCTACAGCTGACTGGTGAGTTGTAACTATTTATTGGGTTCTGATTGGTTCTGGTTTCGGCCGACACCAGAACCAACCCATGTCGAGTGGGACGTTCATGGGGTCCTTTGTGTTTCTATCCACATGGAGACTTGACCTTGTTCATTGTATTGAGTACTGGGCATGATACTTGTACCATATTTTTCCGACTGTGTCACTATCATTGTGTACTTGTGCGATCTTGAGAGACCGCATTGAATAACGTACCTTAGGAGGTAGTTCATAGTGTCCTCAGGATGATGGATAAGTAGGTAGGAAAGATATGTATCATATGAATATATTTGTCTATGTAGTGTGGATATGTACCCTTCGCGAACGAGAAAAGCGATACTGGCCTAAGCATCATATGAGGCAATGCAGCTTAGCGAGCGTGCCTACCCAATAAGGTAGGTAGGCACTTCTTCCCCGTCCTTCTCCTCCTTCCTCCTCCTCTACTATAGTTCTCTCCTATGGAATGCGACAACAAACATCCCTGATATAGGTAGGTAACCCACGCTGCTGCTCGACTAGTGTACATACACGAAACGAAACAAAACAGACGGACACTACCGGGACTCACTTTAGTTCCCACTCCTCTCTCACTCCTTGTCCGACGTCTCCTTCCTACTTGGGCCGTAGCACGCCCGCCAGTGGAAGGTTGTCTTCTTCACCACCAACGTAACGCAACGCAAGACAACACATCCCAGTTCGCACTCGTCACCCCAGAGCACACAAGAAAACGCGACAAGGTTCGAGTCACCGTCGGCAACTCACCCGGGACCGGCCAGCCCAGAAGAGAGTACGCCCGACCAGTCTGCCGCATAACCGCCAGGATACTGGATCCCTGGATGGGGCCCTACAGGACAACATGGCTTCTTTCATCCCTCTCATCAACGACCTCCTACCCATGATCATTCCTTCCTCGGTGTCTGTCACCAAAGCGAGCGCCCTCCGCCCTTCTGATGTGACGCTCCAACCCGGTTCTGCCAACGAGGCAGATGCCGTTGTTAGCAAAAGCGATAAGCTCTGCGCATCGGGTAAGTCAATGCCGCTTCTATGACACCGTCTCCTCGACCTCTGCGTAACCTGCTCTCGAATCATGCATCAACCATCTCCGAGGGGATTCCGTTCTGGCGGGTGTTTATTGCTACTGCCTCCGATTGCCCCCTTACACACTCTTCATCGTGCTCTTCGTGGCTAACAAGACCAGTCCTCACTCTTAATGCACATGCGACATCGGCCATCCGTCATCACGGCGAACAAGGTCAGGATCCCTCTACCAAGTCAATTTCTGACCGCGCAACAGCGGTGATGGGTCTCTAATGTTTGCCAAGATACCATCATTTACATGGCTTCCGGAGCTGGTCTTTTGCTTGTCAGCCCTGGAGCAGGGCAAACCGTCAAGCGGCATGAGATGTCCGCTGGCGATTTTGCTTTTATCCCGTCATGGACAGAGCATCAGATGCTCAATGAGTCGGACGATGATGCCGTGTGGGTCATCACCCGCAGCGGTTCACAGCCTGTCAAGGTGGGCTTGACGGATTGGGGAGGTGATGAAGCCAAGTAACCATACCGCCGTCATTCGTTTGTGGCATGATTGGCAACTAATGGTGAACGACTGGTCGACCCGAGGAATCCCAACTCTCTGGCGAAGAAACACAATTCAAGACTGAGATGTCACGTCATCGTGGTATTTTCGGCTCCTGCGATGGATGACTAGGCGTGTGCCGATGCTCTACTGATGCTATAGTATACGCCAAAGCCTATTCCGTCGGAGAATCACCTCTTATGGCGGCCACGATCGGCGCTCTAGTCCGCGGGGAGTCGAAAACCTGCGCGTGATCCTTGTTCGGGAACCAGAGAGTGTTGATGCCGAGCTCGGCCGAGCGGTGTTGTTCATAATCCCCACCTGGCGTGAGTCCAGCCTTCACACCAGCAACGTTACTCTGGCCACGCTCGTTCAGCAGCCATGCGGGATGGTTCGCCCGGTCACTCCCGGCCAGATACCTGGCCACAGCATGGGTGTCAACTATCAGGTCCAGCTCCGATAAACAAACAGTTACTTGTCTTGCTTCCTTCCGTTCATCGCGCACATGCCCCAGTTCTCCTACCAGCTCGCTTGCCCAGATGGCATTCTCTCTCCAAAAGAAATATCTACCAAGGCAATGGGCAACTCCAGGATCCGTGCTAGCGAAATACCACAGTTGCCATTCGTTGGCGGTCGTTGGTCGACGGCGCGTGAAGTTATAAGCGACATCGGGCAGATGGAGCAGTATGCTTACGGGGTCAATGAGCACCGCTCGCTGAATCCTCGCTTGTAATTCGGGACTTTTCATAGCGTGTGTCGACAATATGGAACCGTACGAGTGAGATACGAGGGCAAATTTGTCCCACATGTGATGGTCCAGTATCTTCTTGAATTGATCAAGGAACACCTCCTTGCCAAGCGGTGGCTCCGTTAGCCGAAAGCAAACAGGCAGGATCTCAGGGACAACGACCCCGGTCTGACCTTTGCCCTTTGTGCCAACGATCTCGGCAAGGAAGTGAATGTACGGCCACAAGCCAATGCCGATACCGTGGAGAAAGACGACAGGCAGCCCCTCGGAACGGTGAGGACGGTACCAATAGCTCAAATTTCCGGCCGAGGTGCGGCGACTAGCAAAGATCTGCTGCAGCCGTGGTGGGAAGACGGCCTTTTCTCGTGGCTGGGCGTAGTACTCGAAGCCGTTGAGAAGGAGAAGGACGTGAGTAGCGTGGTCCAGGAGGGCCATGGTCGCGTACCACCAAACGGTGCGGAAAGCCGGCTCGACGGAGTCGATGGTGAGCCGCAAGCACTTTGCTTGGCCCCGGCCCGGCTCGAACGCTCTGCCCAAGCCTTTTTCGGTATAGGAGATGTATTCGTCCACCTCAACGTCGTAGTCGTCAGCGGAACTTGCCCCGCCGGTGCTTCCATCTTCAACGTCAAAGAAAGCCCAAAGAAGGAACTCGCGCATGTTGTCGCGGCGAATTTCAGACGTCTCGGAACCCAAAAACCACATGCGAAGGTAGTCCTCGTAGTTTGGGACTGTGGCCATGCATCTTTCAAACAGAGCTCGGCGCTCAATCGGCGACGATGGTGGCGGGTGTTTGGCAGGCTCTTTGAGGCGTCGGGTGTAAGGCAACCAGATGAACAAGACGTACAGCAACTCTATCAGCATCATGCCGAATATGACTTGTGCGGTTGTCTTCCATCGCGCTGGAGACTGGCTGTGGTTCATGCCAAGGTAGCAAGCCGTGAGGATCGATACGTAGGGGATGAGTGGGTATCGCATAAGTATGATCCAGGTGCGAATGAACACCCACTCATGAAAAGTGCGGCCCAGCATTTCGAGACGGTGCTGGGAGACGGGTGGAGTGTTGTCAGGAGGAATTCAGAGAGAGGAAGCAATGCGCCCGGGCGAGAGAGCTGCAGCAATAAGTGACAATTCAGACAAGTAGCGAGTCTGTAGATTCCATGGCGCACGAAGGACGAGAACAGACGATCGCGAACCCCTCTCCCTCGATGACTCTTATGGGTGCAGAGTTTGCGTGAAAGAAGTGCTCGTCGTGGGTGTTGGTGGACTTGGTGTCATGTGTTTTGTTGAGATCGTCCGCATCACAAGCGAGGTACAGCAAAGGTACATAACCAGAGAGGGAACGGCATGGATCGGATGACGAAACTCACGCCAAACGCCGAACCCGCTCCCGCCACAGCCGCCGCCCTCGCCACAGCCGCCCTCTCTGCTTAACTGGCTGTTTTCCTGCCTCCTTGCTTCCCTTCAAAGACAGACTGCAGTAGTGTAGGCTTATGATGCACAAGTCATTGCATGTACCCTGAAGATGTCTCGAAAAGTTTTTGGTGGGACAAGGCAGCACCCAGGCATGTAGGATTGCTCGTTGCAGCCGCCACGGCCCGGGGTCAGTTCCGGTCCGATTCATTGGACGCATCATTTGGCCGTAATTTGAACGTACCAGAAACAACCTAGGCGTCATTGAGAACGGAGTTGTCTCCCGACGTTGAATCGACCCCCGTCTTCCCAACGCTTCAACGACCCCGATGCAGGCTTGCGTGGACCAAGATGCACAAACTAAATGCATGTCAAGTGGTCATACCTCGGCACTCAGGTGCAATGGGACAAACTGATGAATGGGATGGCATGGTGAGCCTTGTCTTCACATGCTCGCAACACATCCCCCCCTCCCCCTCCCCCTCACGTCTTCTCTGCTAATGTCGCGGACCAGGGATCCGGACGGTGACTCTCCCGGCCAGTTGATGGCTCATTGTCGTAATTTCTGGTTGGCTCCCCGTTATCAAGAACTTTTGGGCCACAATTGGTGAACAAGGATCCCTCCATTATCGACTACTTCTGACCCAGACCAAGCATGCTCTGTAATTCCTCCGGCGCTCCGTTCCCAACATTTGCCGTTTGCCCGTCTCCCTTGGCCACCCAATGCTGGCCCGCTCGCCTAGCCGCCAATCCACCCGGTGCTAAGAAAGCATGGGCGCCGTCCAGGACGCATAGTCCCCTACGTTGACGTTAACGGTGCTGCGCTCGAGTGGCGACGGCTTCGTCTTGTGGTCTATCAGGAAGTAGTTGATATATTGCGTCAACTCGGCGTTCTGCTCGCCTGGGAACTGACAGTGGTTATGTCCGCCGACCAGCGAGAATCCCATGTTCTGCGGCACCCCGAGAGCCTGGTAGATGAGCCGCCCGGCCTTCATGCAGCCCGTCATCGATACGGGCCCCAGCCAGTCAATGTCATTCTCGGGCACGTAGAGGCCCCGCGGCGCCACGAGCCCGGCCAACAGGTGATGGTCCTCTGGGATCTGGGAAGACTTGGTGGACCACGTGTTGAAATTGGGAGAGAACCAGACGTTCTCTTGGACGATCTGTCCTGAAGTCTGGATGTTCTTACCCTTGTTCTTCTCGCTGTCCGAGATGCGCCAGCAGGCGGCCCCCCCGGAACCCGACTCTTGCGGGATCGTCAGGGCAATCCTCTTGTCCAGGGCGCCGGCGACGAACGCGCCCTTTCCGTTCCTCGAGCAACCAGTCACGCCGAGCCTCTTGGCGTCGACGCCTGTCTGCGCGGCGCCGAGCTGCTCAAGGCCGTCGATGATCCTACCCACGCCCCAGGCCCACGCCGTCAGTGCGCCGGCGCTGTGCTGCCGGCCGAAAAGGTCGTAGAAGAGGCCCTGGCCTCTGCTGCCCTGGCCGTTCTGCGCGGCAAATGCGTCGTTGCCAAATGTTATTTGCGCGACGGTGCCAGGGACGGGTATACTGGCGCCGCCGATGCCGATGATGGCCGGGAACGGACCGTTACCGGAGGGCTTCTTGATGGCAGCGCTCATGCTGACGCTCGTGCTGCCAACCGTGACCTTCAAATTCAAGTTGCCGCCGGACAGGGAGGCCTCAACCCTATCCGGGGGCGGGGGGAAGTCTCCGAGCTCATACTGTTCCATGATGCTCTGTATCTCATTTGCGCGGCATATCCAGCCGTTCCTGGTACCGACCTTCGAGCCGTTGACGAAGGTAAAGGGGTCGGGCAGCTTGGCGTCGTTGATGGCAGGGGCAGTGGCCCCGGCCTTGCTGCAGTCGGTTTGCTGTGCGAAGATAGTCTCGGCGGGCAGTGCCAAAGCGACACCGACGAGAAGGAGAAATGCGATGCTGAAGGTCATGCTAACGTGACGAGGCTTCGACGAGTTGGCGAGTGTTGGAGAGAGGACGTTTGTGTAGGAGGAGTTAAATGAGACCAGCCTCAGTTGGCCGATTGGCTACGTGTTGGATGTTTCCCCTTTTGTATAATCGTATACTCACAGCTGCTAAGTAACTTTTTAGCAACGACGAATGATAACAGATACATGGCCTAGAGTCGCGGAAAGGACTGCTCAGCGGAGAGAAGGATGTACGCGTAAGCCTATATACTTGGGATGGCTTCAACCCGGTAGAGATTTGTGATTTGGATAATTGAGTATAACTTAGACAGCGTTCTTGGTTTAGCCGGCAATTCTAACGTGCAGGATTGGGCAAGTATGGAGCGGTTGTTTTGGGGTTGCATCAAGGCCAACAACTACCGTCATTTTACCCCGCTGGCTACAATAAACGGGCGTCTATAACATCCACAAGACAGCCAACCATCATCAGGCACAGCATGGATGGATGATGTACGCCTTTGGCTTCTGGTAGGTAGGTTGTCTAACGTGACATGAAGTGGTTGACAAGCGCTCGGCCGAGCACCCATCTACCGGGATCGGTGGGCAGCTGTTGACGGGAAGTTGGCGGTCGCCGAATGCAAAGGCCGGCGTGGGCGTCCCCCCCCCGATGGAGCCACTTTCTTCCCCAATCAATCGGGCCCTGATTGGTCAGATATTTTCAAGCCCATCCATCCGCAAGACACTCGGTTGATTGATTCTCTTCTCTTGCGTCCTTCACCTTGCGGCTCTCCTACCTTTACCCCCCATCAAGCTAGCTTTCAATCTTGGTCTTCAAGGACCAATTCTCTTGGGGCCGAAACTCCCTCCAATTGCGACACATTTCGATCATCCCGAAGCCGCATGGCCCAGTAGGAGAGGCTAACCAGCGATCATCTGCTGCTGCTGCTGTTGCCGCCGCCGCCGACGACGACGACGAACTTAAGCAAGAATCCCTCGGCTCGGCCGACATGAGCGCAGAGCAGAGCAATAACAATGCGGCCAGCTCCCAGTACACTCCTGCGCCCCTACCGACTCGATAACGTTTGTCGCCAATGCATCCGTCAAGCCACTAGCGCCCCGCAGCGCGGCCCCGTCCCGTTACTGCCCTTGATCCCCCGGCGCGACGCCTCGACGACGGCAGCCAAGGCCGCACCCGCCGTTCGCCTTGGTGCGAGCTACTTCCTGTCCAACAGCGTCCTCGAGCGGTCCAATGTCCGGCCTCGACCGCTGGGCAGCCGGAGCTCCTCGGCTTCCGCTGCTGCGCCCTCCTCGTCTTCCTCCACCGTGCGCTCCGAGCCGACGTCAACGCCCATCGACATGAACCACGAACTGCCACACCGTCGTCGCCAGGCTGCGAGACGTAAAGCCGCCGCCGAAGCCTCCTCCTCCTCCGCCGCTTCTCCTTCCACCCCCAACGTGCTTCCTTCTCAAGATGCCTCCTCCGCCCTTACGACCGTCGCCGCCCGGCAGCCCGCCCACTCCGCCCGCCGCATCTTCTCGACTCTTCTTTCCCTCTCGAAGCCCCGGCTCTCGGTGCTCGTGGTTCTCACGTCGATGGCGACGTACGCCTTATACCCCGTCCCCGGCTTCCTCTCGCCCGCCATCACCGAGTCCCCCTCGCTCAGCCCGTTGACGCTGCTCTTCCTGACCACCGGCACCGCCTTGTGCTCCGCCTCGGCCAACTCCCTCAACATGCTTTACGAGCCTGCGACCGACGCCAAGATGTCTCGCACACGGAACCGCCCCTTGGTCAGGGGGCTGCTCACCAAGCGGGCGGCCGTCCTCTTCGCCGTCGCGACGGCCGCGACCGGCGTGGGCGCGTTGTACTTCGGCGTCAACCCGACCGTCGCCTTCCTCGGAGGCGCAAACATCGTCATATACGCCGGCATGTACACCCCGATGAAGGCTTTCAGCGTCGCCAACACGTGGCTCGGTGCCGTGGTCGGCGGCATACCCCCCCTCATGGGCTGGGCCGCCGCCGCAGGCGAGACCGCTTCGGGCGACGGCTCCTGGCGCGAGCTGCTCCTGGCCAGCGACGGCAGCTCCATCGGCGGCTGGCTCATGGCCGGGCTGCTCTTTGCCTGGCAGTTCCCGCACTTCATGGCGCTGTCGTGGTCCATCAGGGAGGAGTACAAGGCGGCGGGGCTCCGGATGCTCGCCTGGACCAACCCGGCCCGCAACGCGCGCGTGGCGCTCCGTTACAGCATCGCCTTCATTCCCCTGTGCGTGGCGCTCTGCGCTGCGGGCGTGACGGAGTGGAGCTTCGCCGTGACGAGCTTGCCCGTCAACCTCTGGCTGACGCGGGAGGCCGTGCGGTTCTGGAAGTACGAGGGCCACAAGGGCTCGGCGAGGGGCCTATTCTGGGCCAGCGTCTGGCAGCTGCCTGTCGTCATGGTATTGGCGCTGCTCCAGAAGAAGGGCATGTGGGGCCGTGTGTGGGACAGCATCATGGGCGAAGATGACGACGAGTGGGAGGATGAACTAGATGAGATGCCCGTCGTTGTGCCAACATCGCGAGGTAGCTAAAAAGAAGAAGAAGAAAAAGACATTGGGCGCAGCAGATGTGTAGGATTTGTATGTATGATAGTGTGCCTCTTTTGTCTTGGGATACGATCGGTTCCCTCATTGTCGGCCTAGATTCTCGGGTTCCAAGACGTCGGCTTCACCCTCCAGTCTTATCCACAAGGACAGCAAGTAGGTAGGGGCATTTCAAATAGAAGATTGCGCATTGCCTTGGGGTTTCGTTTTTTTTTTTAAACGGTATAAAAGCGATACGTTTGCGATCTCTGGCTCCCATTTCTTTTCAACCTGGTCTGTGTCCTCTGGTATCTATAGATGATAATATACACACAAGTATCATGAACCTCCACTCCACGTGCCATTCCGATCATTCGTCATTAAACAGGAAAGCTCGGTATCCATGTACTGTCGCTGTGACCCGCAAAGAACAAAAACAAAAAGAAGAACGAAAAGAGAAGGGCAGTAGAATAAACACTTGAGGGAGTGTATCCGATTTCCCCGCCAGAAGGTCGATATGTGTCACACTCATCTTCTTTGGCCGAGGTGGAACCGCCTTGCCCCTCTATGGAACGCCTAAAACGCCTCCTTGAGCTGCCCAAAGGCAATGCCATACCCGATTGCAAAGAAAACGGAAAGAGAAAGAAAGGAGAGGTATGGGAAGATGAAGAAAACTTCCGATACCCCAGGTTAGCGCCAATGAAACGGCTCTTCGCTCATGCCATGCAGTCACATCTGCTGCGAGCTACCGCCGCCACCGCCGCCACCCGGCCGGTTGATAATAGCGTCGATCCCCATATCCACGCTGGGCAGTCTCTGGCCGTGGGGGTGGAGGTAGGGGCTGGGAGATTGTGACTGGCCGTGGCCGTATCCGCCGTTGACCGAGCCGTTCGAGGAGACGGAGCTCGTATACCCGTGGTGGGCACCGGTGTGACCGTAACCGTACTGGCCGGCGTGAAGGGGTTGCAGGTGATGGAGGGAGGCAACGTAGCCCGCTGCCGAGGCGCTGCTACCGCTGGCAGAGTGCCCGGAGGACACCGTCTCTGGACTACTGTAGGACGCGTCTAGCTCGTCAACTGGGGTAAGCCCGAGGCCGCTGATGCCGCTGTCATCGTCATACCCTGGTGGTAGTGGCTGCCCCGATTCGAGGCGCTCCCGCCTAGCCCCGGCACGAGACGCGCTTTGCAGGTTCTTGAGACCGTTCGACATGCACTGTTGCAAGTTTCTGTTAGCAAATGTCTTGTGTGTGAAGCGGCGGGCGAGGGGGCCCATCTTACCTTGGCCTCGACGACATTCCACTTCTCACCGGTACGGGCCGCAAGGCCCGACCAGATCTCCTTTCTCATGCTCATGTACTCCTTGGCCAGACGTTCGAGCTTGCGATTATCCCAGTCGTCGGCCCCTTTGCGTTCCATCAGACGCTCATGGCGCTTCCTGCAGGCGTTGGGAGTCTTGTTGGGGAAGTAGGACATTTGTATCTGGCCCCAGTTAAGGCCTTGGGCGCGAGCAGCGAGCAGCTGCTGGTCATCCTGAGGAGTCCAGGCCCCCGAGGAGGCTCGGTGCTGCATTGGGGGTACGGAGACGGGGGGTGCAGACACCGGGGCGTAACTTTCGTACGTTGGCTGTGGCTGCTGCTGTTGCTGCTGCATTGGGGCAGACGAGGAGGGCATGGTGTAGTAGGCCGATTGCGGCATGGTCATGCGTTGGTTGTACATGGCGATGGGGTTTGCGGCGGGGGCAAGAGAAACGGGCATCGGATGGCCGTAGTGGTTGTGGCTCGAACTAGATGCCCGCGTATGTTTGGGCATGATGACTCTAGAGACGGTATACCGAAGAAAAATAGGCCTGACGGAGGGAAAGAGTGCAGATTACTGATTAGACTGCTGGAAAGAGGACCTGTAGCGAGCGTCTCGAGCCGATGTTGTTATTGTCTGTGCCTCGCCTGGAGGTTTCTTTTCAAGAAAGGGTTGACGTGTGGTGGTGGTGGTGGTGGTGGTGGTGGTGGTGGTGGTGGTGGCACGATCAAGTAGAGGGAGCGAGGGAAGATGAGATAGTCTGAAGAAATCTATGAGATCCGGTTTAGGAAATACGACGACTACGACTGGACAAGAAAAAGAATGAAAAAGAGACGGAAAGAGGAAAAAAAAAGAAAAAAGAAAATGGTTATGGGATAGGGGAGGAGTGTCTTGACAAGCGG
Organism: Colletotrichum navitas; assembly: GCF_030913465.1. Classification (NCBI taxonomy): domain Eukaryota; kingdom Fungi; phylum Ascomycota; class Sordariomycetes; order Glomerellales; family Glomerellaceae; genus Colletotrichum; species Colletotrichum navitas. The sequence continues at coordinate 75,852 of NW_026850592.1, forward strand.
ATACAAGGTCGAGAGCAGGTCGAGAAGCCGGAGATGGGGCCCGACTTTAAACAATGTTGCGGCCAGTTGGGAAGACAAAGAGACGCAGAAGCGCGGTTACGAGGAGGCCAGGGTCAGGAAAATGTGAAACAAGGTAGCTTGGCTGAACAAGACTAAAAGACTTGCTAGAGGTGCCATGAAACCCGTCTCGTGTGTCCAAAGGGAGAGGAAGAGAGTGGCAGGGCTACAGACATTGGCTAGACATCTCATCGGGATGAGCGTCTGTCTGAAGTCGGGCGCGTAGAACTGGCCGGGTCTAGAGGGCGGCTACGATGCCCTCGGCATGATCGGACGGGTCGATGTGGTCCCGAAGAAGAGACTCCAGGGCCCAAACAGGAAGGGTATGGGGCCGGGAGGCGGGTCTGAGTTGTGGGTATGAGTTGGCGCCAGCCTTGCCGCGCTTGCGTTGTTCCAGTTCGGTAGTATTAGGGCTGGATCATGGCACAGCAGGCATGGAGTCGGACGAGCGAGTCCCCGGGCAAAGGCAGCAAAGGAGATGGCAGACTGTTGGGAGGAAGACGAGACCCCCACGATGGCGGCGGGCGAGCCAATGAGGCACAGATATGGAAATGAGAAAGGACAGCTGCATGGCATGAGAGTCAAGCAGAGGCGGCTGGCGAGCGCGCGGTAGATGGGCTAGGCGAAGGGGCAATTTGGTAGGGTCAAGAGCGGGAGACCTGTGGTCTGCGGTACGGTGCGGGAGTGGATATTGAGCAGCAACGGAAAGCTTCGTCCGGGGATGATCTGCATCCCGATCGGCGAAGAGAGAGAGAGAGAGAGAGAGACGCGCAGCGAAGCGAAGAGAGGAGTGGTGGGCTCTCAGTTCATCCGGGTGGGCACCGTGATTGACTGACAGGGAACAGGGGGAAATTGCATCGATTAGACGGGTATGACATGTTGAGAGAGAAGGATGGTGGTGGACATGGACAACCGGGCAAGATGGAAATTGAAGGTCGGTTTACTCGGTAGGTAGGTGGATTTAGACGCGCGCCTGGAAGACCGAGTGGGGCCGTGGATGGCCAGTGGATCTCGGGGTGACGATGGCCGGGCCTCTCAGTGGCCAGGGCTGAAAATAGACCACCTAGCTCGCATTCTACACAGGTATGTACCCACCCGTAGTACCTACTGTAGTTAGCGCTTTCAGCGTCGTCAAGGCCCACAGCGGGCCGGTCGGTGCTCCTCCACTCCACAAGAGAAGAGCCGGGCCGCCTGGGTTCTGCAGCCTCACCCTGTTACACCTACCTACCCACTGGTAGGTTCCTCCTGCCCAGGTAGCTAGATAGATGGATAAATACCTTGGGTAGCTACGTAGGCGTCTTTGAACAAGCGAGCAAGTGTCTACACAAATAGGAATTTTAGACATCCCAACCTATCTACCAAACTAGGTACCTACCTACCTATATACAGTACAGGTACCCCACTAAGGTGATGCGTGCGTGCGCTTGTTGTGTCCAGAACCAACGCACGGCAGGGACCAGCCCAACGGCCCTTTAGGCGGAGAGAAGCAAGACCCATAGCCGGGCGCTTGTTTTCAAGACGGTCACCTCGAACTCGGAAATGGATGGAGAGATTCGCATCAATTATGCATTATTCTATGACTGCCGTTGCAAAAGCTAGGTGGCTGCGATCTAAACTACCTACCGAGTGCATTCAATCATCACAGCGTCAATGGCCGGTCAGTCAGCATACAACTACGATCGATGATGTACAAAGCAGATGAAATAAGGACATCAGACGGAGCAAGGGCTACCTAGCTTATCCGTAGAGGCAATAAGCAAGATTCAGAAGACTCCCTCCTGTGATTAGATTGGGAGGAGAGAGGGTCAGCAAATAGCAACGTGAACTGCGTCTCCAAATGCCACATGGAGGCTTAGCACAGGAGCATACTTTCAGGGTCCTGTTCCCCTCAAACCTGTCATTAGGCACACCTCCTGGGATACAAGCCTTTGAAGTTGGACGAAGAACGACTTCATCACTGCTGCGGCATGATTGCGAGACGCGAGAACGGTGGTGGCGGTTAGAGTAGTGCAGTGAGTCTGTCTGGTTCTTATTTTTTAGCCACGCACCGTAGCATCTACATACAGGCAGGTCATGGCCCTGGGATAGATGTAGGTAGGTACCTAGGTAAGGTACCTAGGTAAGCAGCTGACTGGATTGACCCGATAAGAAACTGACGGCTTTCCGTGCAGAACTTTGCCTCCCCAAAGTGCCTCCTTTGGCTTTTAGTCTCTCTCTCTTCTTTTTTTTTTTTTTTTTTTTTTTTCATTTTCATTTTCATTTTTATATATTTTACCCTCACTGATTGGCAGCGCAACCATCTGTCCTTGGTTGCTCCATGCATCCTTTACCTGCTGCCGCGGCATAGACGGCCATTTCCCCCGAGGCCAAAGTACCTTGTACCTCAAACACCACTCACTCACTGGTGAGTTTCTACTACATGATCTAGGTACTAACCTACCCGGTCACGAGTGACGACTACCTTGCCTTATATTCTGCATTGTGAGTCGATACAATACCGTAGACACTGGGATAATTCGTCTTTGGCTAATGTATGGGCTAACGAGAAGAGGTATGGCGGCCGCTGAATAAGGGCTGGCGTGCTGGCAGAAACAGGGATCTGGAGGTGGCAAAAGCAGGGGTTAGTCATGTACGTCAGTATGAACTTAAGGCGTAAGAACAGTAAAAAAAGGGTAAGTGGACTAGTGGGTGAATTGACCGCCTTCCATGATAGGCTTAGTCAATGGACGGCCGCCATACCTCTTCTCGTTAGCCCATACATTAGCCAGAGACGAATTACCCCAGTGTCCACGGTAGGCAGGTAGGCTATCTGAGCCCCGCCGTTTGGCTAATTGAACTTTACATTGACTAGGTTAGCCACGTCTCGGTACCTACTCCTAATTGGTGACCCTAGACACAAGCCGCACTTCCCGGGCACCAACAATCTAGTACCAGTTATGTGACAGCAGTAGCGGCATTGCGGTCAGTCTTGAGTTGCGACCGCGCCGTCGCAAGGCTGCAAACCTCCACCATCACTGTTCCACACAGCCGTACGAGCATCTATCGCCAGCCGTCTTCAACATGGACACTGCGACGCCCAACATCACCCACGTTGAGTCACCCAGCCCCTGGGCTGCTTCAGGACACCTCAGATACATTGCGCTCATGCCCGAGTCCTTGGCAAGCTCTACCGCGGCTGTGGCTCTCATCGCGGGCTGGATTGCCTTGTGCGCCTTTCTCCGCTTCAGACGCATCACCAACCTGCGCAGCCAAATGGGCTTCACCGATCGTCGGTCCCTGGCGCGCATGACCAACGACCAGGCCCATCTCATCCTCAAGAACATCATAGATTTAGAGTTCCCCAAAATGTACATACTGTCTCTCCAGTTTGCCATCTTCAAGGTACGTCCCTCCACTTGCCCCCGAGTCGCAGAAGGGATGGCACGTCCACTGACTCTGATACTCAAGACTTATGGCTTCGAGTCCATGTCAAGACTCATCGTCGCGACCAAGAACTTGGCCGATCCCGCCAACGCCAAGAAGAGGTGAGATGCTTGCACTTGGTCACATAATGCCAGCCCTTTCCTCCACGCTTACATCCTGCTTCCAATCACTGATCCAGAGGCTAACATGCTCCTTCAGATATGAAGATACCACTATTCTCTTTGGAGAGTAAGTCGCACTCACTCCCTTTGCATCGTTCCCCACCCAACTTACAACAGCCTCCTCCCCCCTCCCCCCCAGATTCTCCCTGAACCCTCCCACCTCAGACCGCGCCCTCAAGGCCATATCGCGTATGAACTACCTCCACAGCCGATACGTAGCCGCCGGCCAGATCTCCAACGCAGACTTCCTCTACACCCTGTCCGTCTGCATCACCGAGCCCATCCGCTTCATGCGTCTATATGAGTGGAGAGCTCTGACCGATATGGAGGTCTGCGCAATCGGCACCCACTGGAAGTCCATTGGCGACGCCATGGGCATACAGTACAAGGGCTTCCTCAGCCAGGAGTCGTGGGCCGACGGTATCGAGTTCGTTGACGACATCACTCCCTGGGCCGCCCGATACGAGGTCGACGCCATGAAACCCTCCAAGCTTAACTTCCAGGCCAGCTCCCAGTTGGTTGAAATGATGCTCTTCCACGTCCCGAATTTTGCCCAGCCGTTTGCTCGGGAGGTACTCTACGTTCTCATGGGAGACCGCGTTCGCGCCGCTTTCTGGTATGTTTGCGGAGAAACCGTTGCGGTACCCCCCCGCCCCCCCGGTGCTGGCCAAGAAGCTAATCAGACGGCACAACCACACACAGCTTCCCCGAGCCCGGCATCGTCGCAGCCCTCGCCGCCTACGCAGCCCTCGTCACCCGTCGCTTCATCGTCCGCCGTCTCATGCTCCCACGCCTTACCCCCCTCGTCTACTTCTCGAGCCCAGACCCAAACACGGGTCGCATCCTGCATCACGACTACCTCGTCCACCCGTACTACAACCCCGCCACTTTCTGGAACCGCTGGGGCCCTATCGGCCTGGTGACCCGGCTCCTAGGAGGGACGGTCCCTGGCCCCGACAAGATGATGCCGCAGGGCTTCTTGTTCGAGGACATCGGCCCCCAGGAGAAAATGGGCAAGGGCTCTGCCGAGATGGCGCAGGGTGTTGAGGCGCTGAAGGGCCGGGGCCGTGATGCCTGCCCTTTCTTTTGACTGTCGAGGACCCTGGAATCAACGGAGCTGGGCCTTTTTTTCTTTTTCTTTTTTTACTTTTCTGGTGGCCATGAAGGATGAGGGTCTCGCAGGTTGCCAACAGGATCATCATTACAAGCGTGCACAGTGCGCGAGCCACCCGAGGAGGATGATTGGGTTTGGTCGGACCACTCGAGGCGAAGAAAGATACATTTAGTGTTATTGTATCTTGGTTTCTTCAAATCATGAAATCCAACTCTCGATCCATCTTCCCCCCCGGGCACGCTGACGCAAACACATACGCTCGTTGACCGAGACCTGTTTCCTTGTGCGTCACGTTACAAGCTGTCCATCGCACCTCAACACACACCGCCATCGCTCGTCTAAGCTTGCGTTGGCCCAAGGGGATAGATATGCTGCATTCGGCCATGCTTTCATAAATTCATTACCTCCGCCCGCGCCCCGGGCTTTGTCTCTCATCTACAATCACACCCTATTAACAAGTCTGGCGAAGTTTGCTCATGAGCCGGCGATCCCAAGCCCCACTCGGCCTTGTCCACCACTGTAGGAACCCATGCCGCTGCCCGAGTTCGTCCCGGTGCGCTCACGCATTCTCCTGCCTTCCATGAGACCCCGCAACCCTCTCTTTTGCAGGCCAATCACGGAGCTGAGCTCACCGCCCCAGATTTCTCGCATGCCCCCACGCTCCGAGTCGCCGATTTCTGAACTCCATTCAGATCCGCTGACGCTCGTTGTGGCGCTCAGTTCGTCGCTGGAAGGCCGACCCGAAGACATGGAGGTATTGATGCGTAGTGCGGCTTTGCGGGATGAGAGGCCTTGCAGGTCTGCAATGCTCCCGCCATTCTGAGACCCATCCGAGAGGAACACGGGTGAGCCCATAGCGTCCAGGGGTACGAAGTAGTTGGGGTTCAGAGAGCCGTCGATGCCACGGCCGCCGCCAGCAGCCATTGCAGTTGCGTTGAACACGGCGGCTGCATTTCTCGAGTCCAAAAGAGCGTGCAGGCGCTCGACCACCGCTTCGAGGAGGCCGTCAACCCGATATGGCCTGGCGATTTGGAGCAGCGAGCACAAGATAGGGGCCGTGCACAGGGGCGATGACGGGGGCGGCAGCGAGGACGTATAGAGGAAATGAAGAAGCGCCTGTACGGTGAGGTAGGTGTGCGGGAGGTACAGGCAGCGAGGTCGCGAGTTGGGAGGCAGAGACCTTGGTGTCGGGGCCGAGTTGACGGTGCTTGCGTCGACGCCGCCACCGGAGCCTGGGATCGAGAAAGAGGCTGCCGAAGCACTGGTCGGAGCCGTAGTCGGGGTTTTGGACGGCGAGCCGGACGACAGGGCGGCGCTCGTCATGGAACCTGAGCTCTCTACGGTGTTGCGGGCTGGCGTGATGGTCAGAGTGGAATTTCTGACGGCATTGCTGACCCCGGAACCAGATCGCAACGTCATAGCGTCGCTGCCGTCTTGAGTCGCCGTTCCCTCCCGCAGCAGCTGAACAAAGTAAGGTCCCCATCGACGTGCCACCATCCGCGAATTGATAGGGATCCTCTCTCCATGCAAGCACAGAATATCCATGTCGCATATCTCCCGCAAGGCCAGCGCTTTCTCCCCCAACTCTTCAGCAGCCCTCAAGTGGGCGCGCCCTCCCGCCGTAGTTCCGGCCTTTCTAGCCAGACTAAGACCGGGCCCAGTGTACGGGCTACTGGCCGATACGAATCCAGACATCGGGCTCGTCTTTCTCGGGTTGTCGTAGAAACCAAAGGCTTCCAACTCGACCATGCAAACATTAGAAAAGTTGATACGCCGATGATTATAGTCGTCGACGAGACTTCGTTTCCTATTGCCGAGAATAACAAACGTGTTCCTGCGGTTCCACAGCACACCGCGATTCCAACTACCCTGGCTGAAAACAGCGCCTCCAGCGTCGATTCGCGACCAAGTCAGGTTCTTGAGGTCCAAAGCCCATAACGCGTACTCCTGCTTCGAGGAGGTGAGGTATGTGCCGCTCACCACAAAATACGTGTCAATGACGCCGCCATTGGGAAATCGCAATCCCGGGGGCGAGTAGGAGCCCGTCATGGGCTTCTCGGTGAGAGTGCCGTCTGATGACCTGATTTGTAGCTCGAGCTTGACATCCAGAAAATTGTAGTTGGAGTAGATGAGCATGGAGGACCCGGGTTCCCGGGCTTCCTGGCTGATCCCGCCCTCTCGCTGGAATCCGTTTACATTGGACTTGCCAATTCGCGCCGACACAGACGGGGGCAAAGGCGCTACCACGCTTCTGTAAGCACCGCAACTTTTGTCGAGAGGTTCGATCGCCGTCCATTTGAGGCTGCGTAGGTTGAAGACGCTAATCTGCTCGATGTAGTGGTTGGCGCCATCTTGGCCGCCGACCACTACCATCTCAGCACCGCCCGTGCCGTCAATGTTGATTCCTATCCTTCCCTCGTTCGGGTTGCCGGATGATGGATTATGTTGCAAGGCCGACAATGGTGCCTTGTGTGATGTAAAGGCGGCTGGCGAAGGCAGGATACAGGCGCAGTGGGCGTAGCGACCTTGAGGCGGATCCTGCGTAGGGATGAACGTCCACTTGCGGGATGGAATGTCGTATATGTAAATGTCCGACATGACCGTGACTTCGGGCTGTTGATCCGGACCGGCGGCGGACTGGTTCGGCGTTGGGGACATGCCTCCGTAGCACACCATCTTGGTGTCTCCCAGCGCACACATGGAGTGGAAATATCGAGGGGGTGGTATGTCGCCTGTAGTTTCGAGCTTTGACCAATGCCTGCGAATAAGATCCAGCTCGTACAGGTCGGAGGTCAGGGGAGCCGGGCGACTCCGTGACAGTATTCTCCCGCCAAAGACATATAGCTTGTCGCCCAGTATGGTGGTTGTGGCGCCAACGAGCGGGTGGGGCTCTCTACCAGTGGTCCGGTGGACATTGCACATAAGACCGGAAAGATGGGCCGAAGAGGAGGCGGTCGGCGTACCGACCGCCGAGGCAGGGGTCCTGTTTTGGCTGGAAGAAGGAGACGGTCCGGCAGACAAGGGACCGCCACTCCGCGGCGTCAAACTCGGGTTCTCTCTCATATCCTCATTCCCATCTTGTCTGGAAGAGCTTGCTAAGCTGCTCTGGCTGCTGGACATATCAGCGTTATATCCTGTCCCACCCCCGTACATCTGGGCTCGTTCTGTCGAGATGCTGGAATCCATCGTGTTGGTACGACTGTATGTATCATCGGCCGGGCCCTCGTCTATGGCCCCGAGGTTTCCAAGATTGTAGTGTGAGGTAGGAGGGGCGTCGAGCCCTGTGGGCGAGGGAATCAGTGGCGGTGGTTCGGGCAAGGGTTTGGCAAGACTACTCTGTAGACTCAAACTCCTCCCATGCTGAAGCGGCCGGTTCTTGGACGAGTTCGGGACGGGGGTAGGCGTCGAGGAAGGAGGCGGAGACGGGGTTGAGGTCAAGCTGGGGGAAACGCTGCGCAGACCCAGTCGAGAAAGAGACGGCTGTCTCGTGATCCTCGATTCGCCGTCTCTGCTCGGAGCAAATTTTTTGAAGCCACGATAAACACCCGAGAGGATGTCTGCGGTAGACTTTCCGGGAGGGGATCTATCTTGCTCGGGCTCCGAGTCGGAAAAGCGTGATAGATCGCTCTGTGCAGAAGACTGGTTCGAGGTTAGTCCCGGTCCAGACATTGCGACACAATCGGCCCCCGGGCTGTGGGCACAGCCTGAGGAACCTTGTGTTGCAAAGGCAGTCTTGACGACGACGACGACGACGACGGCGACGATGCAAAAAGAAAGTTGCTCAGAAGTCGAAAATGAGGGCTGCGAGGTTTTTCATGCAGGGCGGGATTTGTGAAGGGGTGTCGGCAACACAATGTGGGCTCGGGGGAAGGAGGGCTTTCTGCATAAACCGCTCAGGGTCCGGGTCGTCCAAGGATCGTGGGCGACGGTACCAAAAGCGAGCCAACGCGGAGAGCAAGGCTTTCGAGAGAAGACAAGAAGAGGTAGTGGTATAGAAACAAGAAACAGGAAAGGGTAAACAGAGTACGGGATATGGAGAGAGCGGACGTCGTGAAGTCGTTGCAGGCAGGTAGGGAGCAAGACAACGACAAGGCGGGACAGAGAGTCGCGATGACCCACAACGGACAGCGGCCAGAGAGGGAGGATTGGCGGTGAATAAGAGAAGGGAGATGATGAAGTGAAAAGAAAAACCCGTGGGTCGAGCAGCTCAAGGCCAGGCTTGGCCGTTCGTCTGACTCTACTAGGTCCCAGTACCTTGTGACGGGCCTGTTCTCTATCTCTCGCTCTCACTTCGCTTTGTGTGGGTGTGTGTCTGCGTCTCCGGGGTGGATTCTTGGGCTAGGCCGGGCACAGCTGGTACTGAGCACCGGGTTGGGTTGAGCGGGAAGACAGAGAGGCCATGTCTGGCCCGTCTTCGTACGTGCTTCTCTCTGTCCTTTCGGTCTTCTCCTCCCCACAGGTGACGGAGAGCGGCGCACAAAAGATAGAGTGGGATGTGGGCTGGGGTGTGGAGGACAAATGGGCACAGGATATGGATGGGGACAGGAGGAGGGGGTGAGGAAAGAGAACAGCAACGACTAAAGAAGAAGCTGTGAGCAATACGCACCTAGGGCGGCCAGGGATGGGGCAGGGAATCGGACGGGTCAAGGCCGAGTAGAGTTGAGTAAAGTAGAGGCGAAGCAAAGACGAGACTTATGCTAGCCAAGGGTATGCGTAGGCGACAGGCGGGCTGAAAAGGCGGATAGACGGCGAAGTGGACGACGACGGCGGCGACGTGGACGACAACAGCAACGACAACGATGGAGACAGACAGCGAAGGCGACAGCGGTCTTGGAGACGACTCAGGTGCGGCGACCATCAATTGAGGGTTGGGTCGGCAGGGTACGGGTAGGGTATGTACCTGGCAAGTCGTGGTTGTGGGCGGAGACAAGGCAAAGTTCGAAAAGGGATCCTCGCAGTCGCAGTATGGAGTCCAAGTCTGATGACGATGGGGGTGTGACCTGGGACCCAGAATGCCCTTGAGGCTTGAGTGGCGGCGACGGCAGCGGCCGGAGACCACCAGCAAGGTTGCAGTCGTTAATTTCCAGATGCCTGCTCCTTTGGGAGAATGTGTCGAGGCTGAAAAGGCGTGGGTGTGTCTTGGGTTTTCCTCTTTGCAGCACACTGGGAAAAGGGGGGGGGGGGGGGGGTTATTTGGTTTAGGCGCACAGACCAGTCGGACAAGGAATTGAAAAGCAGGTCGAGCTCCGAAGCGGACGCAAGGGAAGAAGTGGGTTGGGACGAGACGAGGGGAGAAAGAGGGCGGGTCTGTAAGGTACAGTACTGGACCGCAAGCTCCGCATAGAGGAGGAGTAGGGGGGGGGGGAGGGGGGGGGAAAGGGTTGATATTATTCGGTCGAAGACAGTGCTGTGTAGATGGCGGCAAGGGAATGCGAGTGATGAGATGCGAGTGATGGGATGCGCTGTGACGGTGACGGACCATGCGATGCGCGCGGGTTTGGTGGTGTGATGTGTATTAGTGGTGGGATACCACGATACGTATGCGAGTTGGGAGGTGAGGATGAAGGTGGGAGAAAGTATGGGCGAGGGCGAAGGCGAAGGAGAGGATAAGATGGACGTTCCCCCACAGCCTGTGCGTACCGTACCGTACCGTACCGTACCGTACTTGGGTAGTAGTAAAGTAAAGCCTATAGGGGAGATGCAGAGAAAAGCGCGCGCCAGACAATGCAATGTGATGCGCTATGAAACGAAACGAAGCAGGAACAGGTCTTCTGTGGTTGTATCCGATCCGTACAGCACCTGTTCGTAGGTAGGAGTAGTCAACGATGAGCGTTTCAATACATATTTGTCTTGCAGCCTGCAGCCTGCAGAGTCAGGTAGATAACCGACTTAGGTGCAGAGAATAGGCGGTGGCACAACATACCTGGCACGTTGTGGCTACGCATAGGCACGGCAACAAGCAAGCGAGAGGACAGAGTAGACGGAGCGAAGGTGGGAGGGAATAGAGTGGAGTGGGGTGGGTAAACTCCCTATGGAGACTCCGTATGAACTTTGTGGACGGACTGACGATTGGCTGCCGTGCTGGGCGTAAGGTACACAGTACATAGGCTCAGTCCAGTCAATGTACGTTGCGTGACGTACCTACCCATCAGCTCTCCATGGCATGCACGTATGTACTTACTTATCTAGGTAGGTAGGTAGGTAGATAGGTAGGCAGGTGCTCATGAAGTACATGCTCTCTATATATTGGGTACTCTGTAGTACCCCCCCCCCCCCAAGTGTTGTGGCGTTTCGTTTATTTAACGGCACCACCCAGTCGGACCAGGTGTCGGCATTTGGCGTTGCGGGCGCGAGGAACGCCCTGTACTCCGCAATCGTGCGGATACGCTGACTGACTACTGACTGACTGACTGACTGACTGACTGAATTCCTTTGGAAGCTACGGATAGTTTACTGAGACTTGTATTCGAAGGAGGGGGAAAGGAAAGAAAAACCCCAAAAGGGAATAGGGATATGTGAAGGCCGAGGAGGATGAGATGCCATACGTTTCACCAGGTACGATAGGTACCTACATAGTAGGTACCTACGGCAGGTAGTCGGTCAGATACCTTGTCGAGTTTCGCGCCTCTAGTCAGCCCAGGTGAGGGCTGAGCTCGCCTTACCCTGTTCCGTCTCTCTCTTCCAAATCCCGCCCATCTCTCATCAAATGTGTAAATGGCGGTCCCTCCGTCTCTCTCTCTCTCTCTCTCTCTCTCTCTCTCCGAGTAGCTCGGTGAGGTAGTGTCAGATAGATTTCTTGCCAAGACAATAACAAAGTTTGTGAAGTCGGACAAATGGGAGTAAGGAAAAGAACACGAGAAAGAAAACAAAATAAAAACCACTAAAAAGAAAAAAACTCAAACGTCGACTGAGCATGAAGAAGCATGGTGGCTGGGAACGTACTTATGTAAGCAAACAAGTGGGGGAGGGTGGTACCCATCTGTCCAATGTACATCGGCCATGTGCTGCTATTAAGATTGTGCATAAGCCTCTTCTGCGAACGAGGGAATAACCAGAGAAGAAGAAAAGAAGCCGCGGTAAATTACGGAGCCCTCGCTCTCTCCACGACGCCCGCTCCCCCTATAATCTGTCCCACCAGACCACCAGTAACTGAGAAACCAACTCATATCCATCCATCTGGGCCGGGGAATCCTTTCTTTTGCTTTGCTCTCTTACGTAGTACTTTGTGCAAGGACTCGGTGTTTTTTTGTTGTCCAAATATCCGTACCAACCAAAGAACCCGATCCCCTGGAAGAGGCCCTGCGTGTCCCTCCTCCCGCTGGCCGGACCATGCACCACCATACCATCAATCGGAATCCGGCGGCTAGGAGAGAAAGATCAGACGATCGAGCTGCATAAAGGACCACCCCTCCCTTCGCTCCTCTCCATCGCACTAGGCACCCATCTACCTAGGTAGTTTCCCTGCAGAACACGCGGCACACGCACACAGTAGGGTAGGCAGGTTCATCGGTGACACCAGTCGTGTAATCTACGAGCGGGTGTGTGTGTATGTAGGGGTGTGTGCGTGTGTGTGGTTAATTCGCCAACCTCCAACATCCAATATCCCACATTCAAGGCATACGCCGTCTCTCACCCATGTAGCGAAACAGAGGGGAGGCGGTCTCTACTAGTAAGGCATGGTAGATACTTTCCGGCGAACTCGGTACACTAGCGTACTATAGGAAGTCAATTTCGGCTGCGAGTCCTCTCGATCTCCTTCATGAGAGCGAGATGGTGTACAGATACGTTTACCGGGCAGAGCAACACGCAGTACTATGTAGTGTATCATGCTGGGAGGCTGTCCCCCTGACCTAGTCCTTGTCGGCACCGCTCCTCCGGGCCTGTTGTCCACATCACCCTTGCCCGCCGTCCTGTATTCGTACACTATGTATTCTACCGGTACATACCAAACCCCGGGTGCTGTGACAAGGAGCCAGCCAACTTCCAATTACGCCCAGCGGTCCTCCGCAGGTTACCCGGGCCGCGGTACAGATACGCCACTCGCCGTCGTCGGAAACAAACGCCGCTTGCCCTGTCATGTCATGTCTCAGGCTAGCAATCTCGGGACAGGCATTCTGCCGACCCGACCCAGGACGACTTTGGAGGGGGGGGGGGGCCTGGAACGCCGCAGGTTGCGGACGCTGGCCCCTCGCCCCCCCGTGCAAGATGCAAGAGACGCCCAAAAACGTGGGAGCCCGGCCGACTTGTCATCTTTGGTAGGAGCCCACGTTTCACGCTTCCCCAGCTGTCCCCTGGTTCTGGAATCGTTCCAGCCTCACTTTCTTCCTCCCTGGAGACTCTGCCTCGTGTCGCGCCGGGGTCGTGCCTGTTTTCGGCCCGAGGCTTCCCAGCAAGCACTTGCTCGGAAAAGATAGAGGGGGAAATCAAAGAAGAAGAAAAAAAGAAAGAAAAAAGCCTGGGAGGCTCCTTGGTCAACGGACAGGTTCACTCTAGCTGAAGGACGCTATGCCGACGCTGGGGCGTTATGGTCGACGTAGCCGTCTGAGAATAAAAGAGACCGACTGTCTCCTCCGGTCTACTCCGCGTCTGTTCGGCCGAGTCATGTTCAGGGTGTGCCGACAGTAGAAGGGATCGCCACCCGTCGAGCTGGGGAAAGGAGAGGAGAGAGCCAAGCAGCAGGCCCCTTGGAAAGCTTCCCTGAGAGAGTGGTGGTGGCGGCCTCCGCTTGTCCGCGGCCTATGTAAGGCATGGCACGGAGTGTACTGTGCGTGCGTGTGCAACGCATTCGTATGGCTCTATCTCCAGACACCACCCGGCAAAACGCCAGTCTTCAAATAACCGAACCTCGTAGCGATACAACAGTAGGTATCGGTAAGTGTTCGAGTTTATCTAGCTGTCTCAATCTCCTTCTTTTGTTCTTGTACGGCGATAAACCTGTTAGGTGTTCCGCCCGATGAGAAGGACCGGCGAGCCGGAAGCGTTGTCCGCGACGGGGAACGTGCGCGATAGATAACCGGAGAGGATGTGCCTAGCGTCACCGAGTGCGCGCCATAGAAGAGACATGGAATACTTGTGACATTTCTCATTATTTCATACGTTCTATATGATAAAGGCCAAGGCGCTGCTGCTTGGACGCATACGTTATCCGGTTAATGCGTCACATAGGCCGTGCTAACTACCAGTGCCAGTGAGTGCTACGCGGGGTATTCAGAGGAAAAGCTTTGCCTCCGTAAGTAGTCTCCTACGCCTGGAGAACATTGGCCCTCTTTCGACTTTCTTTTCGGGTTTATCCGCCAACCTCAACCTCGGCCTGCGGTTCATGCAGACCCGGCTCCTCCCAGTAATGTGCCTGGAGAACCTTTTCATGCAACAAAATGCCCCCACACCTCGTTCCAAGCGCGGCCACTTACGCGACGGTGGCCTTGTCCTTGGGTAAAGGGGTGAAGCGCAGGTAGGGCTTGACAATGCGGACCTCGGGGAAGATCTCCTTGGCCTGTTCGGTCTTGATGGAGGGGTGGACGATGACGTCGTCACCGGGGACCCAGTTGATGGGGGTGGTGATCTTGTGCTTGTCGCCAGTCTGAAGCGAGTCGACGATGCGGAGGACTTCGGCAGAGTTGCGGCCGGTGGAGGCCGGGTAGGAGAGGATGGTGCGGATGGTCTTCTTGGGGTCAATGATGAAGACGGAGCGGATGGTGAAGGCGATGCCCTTCTCGTCGACGTTGGTGGTGTCCTGGTAGTCGAGCATGTCGTAGGCGTAGGCGACCTTGCGCTCCTTGTCGGCGATGATGGGGAAGGAGACCTTGGAGCCCGTGACCTCGTCAATGTCCTTGATCCAGCCCTCGTGGCTGCCGAGGGTGTTGGCGGACAAACCGATGAGCTTGACGCCGCGCTTGGAGAACTCGGGCTCGAGCTTGGCGAAGGCGCCGAGCTCGGTGGTACAGACGGGAGTGTAGTCCTCCGGGTGGGAGAAGAAGACGACCCAGTTGTCGCCAATGAACTCGTGGAAGTCAATGGGGCCGTTCGTGGTCTCGGCCTTGAAGTTGGGGGCAACGGTGCCGAGACGGAGGCTGTAGAAGAGGCAAGTCAGCTTTGCTTCGGACGTGCTGGGACGGCATGGCGGCATCGGCGGAGACGGTCCATGTTGACAGCGACGGCGGGGTAACGCGGAGTAGGAGTCGTAACTTACGGGGCGGGACGCTGGTCAGCCATTATGTCTATGATGTGAAGAGGTGCAGAAGAGATAATAGAGTGGCGTATATGGCAAATTGGCGATGGTACGTGGGATGGGAACAGCAATATTAATTAGGGAGATGAAGAGAGAGGGGAGAGAGCTGGTGGCAGGACGAGAACAAGGCGCGGGACTCGACGTGTAATAAATAGCCCGAGGCCACGCCTCAGGCACTACCTAGTAGTAGGTAGGTAGCTACTGCAAAGTGGAAGACAAGGTCGGGCCGTACCTTCGTACCTCGTTGTCCCCCTACCAGCCTACCACCCCTCCTTGGTTGTGTCCCTTTCAAATTCTTTTCCTCGGGTCTCGGTGCAGTAGGGGTCCTTTTCCCACATCAGCTCCATCTTGGATTCGCGATCTGTCCTTCTTTGGGTTTGACTTTGTGAAGTGGCAGGTAGCCTCATTTGCTTCTCTGGCATGATGGTTGTGGTATCTTATGAGCTCTATCATTGCTTGATCCAAGGCGGCGGCCGCCCGTCCTCATTTTTTGTTCCACTAACACCAACCACGATGAACACGGGCGGTCGCGTTGCCAACTACCGCATAGTACTAGTACGGTGCAATGATAGAGAGCCGTCCAGCGCGGCAGCCGCGTCAACAAGAACATACCTCTGCTCTGGTAATCAATCGAAGGCGGCAGAATCTCCTCGACAACGGGAAGTCATGTATCTCCATGCTGGCACGTCGTTCCCCAACGAGACGAGCGGGAGGGAGCTCTCTCCAATTGCCCCGCGTTGGAGGGGCTTTTTTTCCCAGGTGCCACTACCCCTCCATGTCCCATTCGGGTTAAGGCTCGATGGCGTGCTCGATTACATCATCTTTGGCCCAGGGCACATCATAGGAGGGAAACCGCCTACAGAAGACGCCTGGGTAGCGCATTGAAGGCACTATTCGCCCAAAGAGAACCCCCCTTGAGGTCGCACAGGTAGGTACACGACGATACTCGAACACGGTCGGAAAAGCACAGTACAAGCATCATGTCCAATATTCAACATCATTATGTAGAAGGGCTTCTGGATAGAAACAACAATACCATGCAATCTCGTAGCTGAACCTCTCTATTGAGTAAGGCTGCCTGCCGCTGGCTACCAATGCTTTTTAAGACCACTCACTCCTGCCTTCAAGCATATCATATGCCTGGTCCATGTTGCTGTGACTGTCTCGCCATCCATTCTACCCCTCCATATGTGTTCAATGGCAGCATAGAAGTCAAGATGTCTTCTAATTGCTAACCGCTTCGAGTGATCTACCCTTTCTTTCCTTCAGTATAATAATCCACTTCTCCTTCCGGGGAACTACATAGTATAACACTGTCCCTCACATCATCCATACTATCTAGGTAGGTCAGTAGGTACCCCAGTAGAGCACATACGGTAACTGCGATATCAGCCCCAGCTCAGAACCCCCCCAAGATCCAGACTTCGAGTGTGTCGAGTCAGCTGGATAATTGGCTAATAGATAAGGCTGCTGCTGCTGCATAGCCATCCGACTTACATGTCGGGCGCTCACATAACTTGGCTTATACGGGTTCAATGATCTTTTTGCATCATATGTCAGACTGGCAGGTACTCTTTAGAAGTCATATGTTCTCCATGGGTATGAGGACAACATTGATTGACGATCACTTGAGGCAATTTGAACAGCAGTTGCCTACAAAACCCATGGCCGCACCATCCATGAAGCGTGGTGCTGACCCATCTAGCCCCGGTAGCTCTCGCACGCCATCGCCGACAACCGTTCCGCCGCCCCACCTGGCCGCCGATCCCCTCCGTCCCACGCCGACTGCCGGCCGCCCATCCCTGGTAATCATGGAGGAACGGCTCCCGGCACTCGGCTTGGCTTGCAAATACAATCCAAGCGCCGGCGCACTCTACGCTCTACTCGGGCATACAAATGACAATCGTTTCCTGCGTGGCCATTTCGTCATGGTCCTTCCCTCCCACGATCGGACTTCTCGAAAAGAAAAAAGAAAAGACAAAAAAAATGCTATGCCGTTAACACCCGCTCAGGTTTTGATACGCGGCGAGTACTCGTCTTCGTGCCCCGTCCCCCCGGCCGAGTCTTTTCACACTTTGGCATCCCTAGCCAATCGACTTGTGAATACCGGGGTTCAATCACCATGGTCCTCCTCGGCAAAGGCTGATGCGAGCGATATACGCCGATGAAGCGTGCACTTGAAGCTTTTTGAAAACATTCCAGAACAAGTGTCTCAATGACATCCAAGCTACCTACTTTGTCGATTTGGCGAGTGATGGCTCCCTTGCTCTACAAAAGACATGGTAATGGCAGGCAAACACGAGCGCCTCGACATTGTGGACGCCCCTCTCTCTCCGTCTTTCTCTCTCCCCCCTTCCCCTCCTATTCCTCTCCGTCGCGTAACAGGCTGTAGCGTTGCTATTTTCAAGTGGAGGTGCGTTCTCTCGGTATCATTTCCATGTTGACGAACCACGTGCTCTGTTAGAGGAACGCGAGCAAAGCTTGTTTCAATGTATCCTGTTCAGTCATGTTCAAGGGAGGAGAAAGCAGGTGTTCATATGTTGGAGGGGGCTGGTTCTTTATGGTAGAGCCACCCCTACTGCCCCCTCAAGTGTCAGATCGTGAATTGGCCATGGGGGGGAAGGATACAAGGTCAATGATCCTGAAATGGAGGGAGCTAGTGTTATGGCAGAGGATGTCAATGCGATCCTAGCCATGACAGGGAGGGCGTCTGTGAACAGTCCCGGTGTAGAGCCGAGGATGCCGGAAGGCGAAAGTCATACTAGTCTTGTCATTCATAAGGCGGAACGTGATTATGTGGACTTTTATCGAGTGTCTTGCGGGTAATTACCTGAGTATAGACGTTACTGGGTCTTACACGGCAGGAATGGGACACAGGTCCAAGTATCTGGGTACTGTTTCATTGTCTCATACTAAAGGCAAACGCGGCCTATCGATGCGCGCAAGTTTTACTTTGACCATCAGCTCCGCAACCTACCTAGGTGTACGAGCATCAGGGTTCCGGTTGCCGACGCCTCCTCTAACGTCGCCCTCATCGAGGAGACGCAGGAGGGGTAGGAGGATCAGTGTTTGGGGATGGTGGGTCGTTTGGGGACATCTTTTGAGACTGCTGAGTTGGTTTGTCTGGGGTTATGAGAGAGTCGAGCGGGCCTAGAATCAAGTCTAGTATGGCAATGTTGATTCTGGTACGTTTTATCTGTGTAATGGGGGCACAGAAATGGATTCAAAGGCCGAGCTCACTGCCAGGCTTATATATTACTTGACATCATGTCAGCTATTCACTGTTTGAGGCAGTGTCGTGGTTGGGGCCGAGTGTGAATGAATTCCATTGAGCTGTATCAGTTGCGAGGTATGGTTCACAGCAAGAAGAACGGGAAACCGTTTTTGATAACTCCGCTTCAACTCAGAGCACTATCCCCTAGCTAACCGGTCTCCTTCCACTCCCCCTCTTTGCCTCTTGGCACCCCGAAACTCAACAACTTTTGCCACTCGAAACTGAGCGCCTCCATTATAGGAGATGTCTCGGCGTCCTTGCGCTCCCTGCCAAAGACGGTCCGGTTGCCAGCCTGCAAGATGAACGTAACTTTGTTGAGAGTCGACACCGAGTTCACCCGCTAGGCAACTGCCAGATTCCGCACGACGTGAACGGAGCTCGACGTACCAGGTCACCATGGCGCCCTGGGGGCAGGCCGAGCCGCCTTGAGGACGGACCCGATGCGGAGGGCAGAGGCGGTGGCGGCGGCGGCCAAAGGCCGGCGAGGTGGGGTGTGTGGAGGCGAAAAGGACCATCTTGTTTTGGGTGTGCGGTATTGACGACCAACTGGCGCCTTGTGTCTTTACCAGCCGGTTCCATGGCGAAGCTGTCGGCGCAATTCCGATCCGTCGGTTGTTGATCAGCCCAGGACGACCACGGACCTGCGAAAGAAGAGGGCCGGTTCTACACGAAAAACGAAAACCATGGTTGTTGTTGCATTTTCTTATACGATGCCCAAAGTTCCCCTCCCCCATGTCTACCATTCCCTCATGCTCTGTTATAATGCTGGGTCAAACTCCGTGTGATGCTCGTGTATCTCCCAAACCACCCCTTAGTCCATGCAATCCATCCATGCAGCCATTGTCTCCAGGCTCTTTGGCAATCGCTACAGTCCTAGTCCCAACTCATCCAATTTGACCTCAGGAAATCGTCTTCTTCCCCGGCTGCATCTTGTACGGGCTCTTTCCCCTTCTCGTTATTCTTTTCCTCGTCCGAGGAGCTCACCCTCCCGTCTACGAGTCAATCCCAAAGTCCACCCATCGATTCACCTACAGGCACAAGCTCGCGGCTGCAGACCTCGAGCAAGTCCTTGCCGCTTTTGGGAGTCTTCTCCAACTCGTTTGCTCCATCGTGAAGCCAATCCCGCTCGTACGGGTCAGGGTCAGAGAAGGTATCCTCTGTATGCGACTCCACGTCCCCGTCCGAAGAGTGTAGGTCTGAGGTCTCCGTGTGCGACGTTGCCTCTCCTCTGGACCCCGGCATCGCGACGTCCACTTCCTTCGCCGGTGTCATGTCTAGGTAAGTTGGGTTTTTGCTTTGAGCCAGTGAGCCCTCCGAGTGGCGTGATCGCTGCAATGGAGGCGTCACGGGCTTCCCAAAGTCGAACTCTACGGCCTCGAGTCGCATCGGGTTTATCGGGCTGGTCATCGGGCCTTTCACCAGTGAAACGTTGTAATGGCTCTTTGCCGCCCTCTTGAGGCGGGGCTTGCGCACGACGACAGGCGAGGCGCTTCCATGGCCATGTCGAGCCCGCATCTCCAGTCGTTCTTCCTCTTCCGTTTCCTCGTCCGTGAGCACGTTCTCCATCAGGCGTCGGTGGTGCGCCATGAGTTGCACACTACTACCAGAACACCTGCGCTGTCTGTTCTTGACGACTTCAGAGTCCAGAGTAAGAGCCGGAGCATCTTTAGACATCTGCTTCGTAGATGCGGATGACTTGGGCCAGGGCGGCGGCAGGACGATGCCGGTAGTGAGCCTCCGTAAGTCCACCTGGCTATCGGAGAAGACAACGCGAGCACGCAGACGATGGACGGCACGGTCCAGGGCGAGCTCGATAGCGCAACGGTCGCGGATTCGGCTGAGCTTCGGCCACGTTGCACGCTCGCCCATCAGACAGGCACGCAGCATGAAGTCAGGGCTGGGGTTGCTCAGGATCTTTGGGATATCGTGCACGTTGAATTCCGGAAGGATATTGATGTCGCCGGAATACTTCTGGCTGAGAATGCTCCTAAGCTTAGTGACGAGATTCGGGAAAAACCCAATCTCGGCCAGGAAATGCAACCGGTGCAAGGCCTCCTCCTTGGCGAGAGTTGTCAGGGTGTAGACCCAATCCGGGTCTTGCTTGCTGTGCGGCAGGCTCAACCGACGAGCCGCCGTGTCGTCGGGATCCAGCTGGTCGTCACGCGCAAGGAACGGGACAACGTGGGGGTTTACCTGAGAGACGATGAAGTGGTTTACGTTGAACATCTCGGCGAGCCTCGTCATAGGCAAGTCGTTGTCGACGGAACCGTCAATCCATCGCTGCGGTGTCGGGTTCCAGGGCATGTGCTCGCCGGTATCGGGGTTCTTTACCAGCAAGGGGGCGGCGCTGAAGACAAGCGGAACGGAGCATGAAGCAGCTACGGCGGACCAGATCATGACGTTGGGCGCCGTGATGTAGTTCAGTAAGCGCGGGAGCTCGTACATGGATTCGGTCGAAACGCAGATGTTTAGTACGCGTCGCGTTCGGTTGTACGCCTCCTGGAAAGTAAGGTCTCCTACCAAACCTCTCATGACGCGGGTCAGGTGCTTTATGTCGGACCAGCTTCCCTCGGTGAGCAGCCTTCGCACATGGTCAAAGACACCGTCCGGGTTTTCCTCGGCATCGAAGACGGCCAGGTCACCGTAGGGGAACTCCCTTACCAGACGGGGAATTTCTTCGTCCGTCCTTGTGCAAATGACGGCTGAGACGATGGAGCCTGCCGAGGCACCCGATATGATGCGCGGCAAGAGCTTAACCTCGAAGAGAGCCTTGAGCACTCCAATATGGGACATACCCAGTGTTCCGCCTCCGCTCAACAACAAGGCGCTTCGGCCAAAGCTCTGACGAGCGTGCAAGACGCTCTCGAGTATGTCCCTTTGCCCCATGCCCTCGGGCAACGCGAATTGGCTCTTTTCCACAAGGGCGTCGATAGTCTGCATGGCCGAGTCGACATATCTTTCGATGAGGTTCTTGGTGCCCACGTAGGAGTGCCTGTACAAGTCGACGTTTTCCATGCCACCGAGATCTCGAGAGAGGGCGGTCCGTACGAGGTGCATCATGGCACGCGTGTCGCAGTTTATGCGGGCATCGTCTAGTTCCTTCAGCCGCGCCTCGATCAGTGCCGGGTTGTAATCTCCCGTGTACGGATCCAGTTTCCACATGTCGTTTTCTTCGAGAATGTCGAGTTCTTCAGCAGCGTCTTGCCACTGTTTCCTAGTCTGGGCCTGTGTGAAGACGACCTGTCAGCGGTGTCACGACGGCGCAAGGGCGAAGAGGACCCGCTCTCCAGAGCCATGACGAAAGGTGGACATACATTTTTCATACGGACGGCAAGGACGAGCCTTCGTTCTTCTTTTTTTCTCCTGCTCTCTCGTTCCAGCTCGGTCAGTCCATCGCGCAGCGACAGGACGAGGTTATTGGCGCTTTTTACGGCACGGGATATGGTGTCGAGAGCGGTAGTAAGAGGTGGTTGTGGTTGTTGAAGCTGTTGCTTCTTGAATGACGAGGAGCGGACGGACTTGAGGGACGCCGAAGGGACGGTGGAGGAGGTCTTGACACGGATTGCAGGGAGAGGGTGAACGGAATTGAGGAGGACGTCGTTCATGATGGCAAAGAGGAGGTCGATGCGGGAGTAAAGACTGTCGTGGTCGAACCTAGATGTAATGTCGAGGAGAGGAGGATGATGAGGAGGAGGAGGAGGAGGAGGAGCTGGTGAACGAGAGGTAGCTTTGGAGCCGTGCGTTACGCATCACAGTTTGGGAGCGTCGTCGTGGTCGTGGTCGTGGTTATGGTTGTGGTTGTGGTTGTGGTTGTGGTTGTGGTAGTGGTGGTGCTGCTGCAACAGGCCTGACATGTGCCTTTGTTAGGAGTCGATGAAGGCTGGGCGGTCAGAGCATGCGCGCGCGTCAGTGTATCGTCGCAACGACGGCGGACTCGGGATCAAGGACAGAATAGCGCCCCGGGAGGTGCAGAGAAGGATGAGGGAGGAATAGAGAGGACTGCGGATCGAGTCTTGGAAGAAAGAAGAACAGCAGTTGTTCGAAGGAAGCGTGTGTAGAAGACGTGGGATCGTAGCAAGCAAGCCAAAGAAGATTTGCAGGTGTCAGATGAGAGCAGTGTTTTGGGAGTTGTGATTTGGGTGACACGAAGCCAAGGCAGACAGGGAAGTGATGCAGATCCCCGACGTTGGGTGCGCAGATGACCACACAAACTGGTGGCAGAGGGGTGGGGGGGGGGGGGGGAGGGGAGGGGTGTGTGCGTGTTGGATTTCGTCGCGGGAGACGTTCTATCGAGACCAAGGACGCAAAGCAAACCCCCCCGTGGTGGTCGGCAGCGAGCGAGGACGGGACGGGAATGGTTAGGAGGAACAGGCGGGCGCAAGCGGGATGAGATGGTTGGGCTAGGTGGCGTGGAGGATGTGGTGGTTGGAAGGGTGAAGCGACGGATCGGAGGACTCGAGCGGTAGGTAGGTAAACTAGGTTCACTGGGAGGAGGCCGGGTCAGGCTCAGGAGTGAGGAACGGTTTTATGTAGAGGGATAGTACAAGTAAAGATGCAAGCTGGCGATGCAACAAAAGATGGATACTGGGCAGTCGTGGCATTTGCACTACACACGATACAGGCTCGTCGATGGTCCGGCCTCGATGGAACATGGATAGTGGAAAGAAAAGTGGGCGATGATGACAGTCGCAGGCGCCCCCGGACAGGGAAGCAGATGCATAACCCCACCCACCAGCTGACTCCAGTGCAGGCTTCCCCCACAGATCGCCTCCGCAGTCCATACGGCGGAGGGGGGCGGTAAGCCCAATTTGCTATTCCACACAGGAGTGCGGGTATTTGGCCCGGGTGTGGTTTTGAGACGGGCAGATACACACACACACACACACACATATACACACGCACGCACACGCGGCGTACAGCAGACTCTAGAACCCTCTTGAGTCGAGGGCAGAGCCGAGACTTGAGCCCGTGGGTTGCGACGTTGACCCGATTTGAGGCATACGTCTACATATACTTGTACAACACCTGGGCTACCTACCTAGGTACCTAGATAGATACCTACCCACCTTTAGACATCTACCTAGGTGGGTAGGTACTTAGGTACCTACCTAGAAACCTACAATGTAGTGCATTAAGGTAGGTAGGGGGGAGAGAAGGAGATGGAAAATAAGAGGAAGGGAGATAACAGTACGTACCGCCTCCCTGAGTCCACGTGCCTGTGTCGCTACGACCTAAAGAGGGACCGCCTTGCATATGTACTACTTCAGTGCCTGTGTAGCCGTGTCACCGTGCCGCAACAGACGAGACGCCGCACGCCGCAGCACCCAGAACGTCGTCTTATTCTTCCCCTTCCATCTATACCAATCTGAGCCTAGATACCAGTGTGCATAAATATATATTTGAATATATTGCCTATGCAATATAGGTATCGTTCTGCATAGGTGCGGTAAGGTACAGCCGGGGCCGTGTATGCAAACCACCTACCGACCTAATGAGCATATATGTACCGGTATCCGTATCCGTGCAGCCGCAGCACGGGATCGCCAGGAAGCCAAATGACCTGCCCTAAGCCGACATTCCCCAGACCAGACTTGTGAGTAGCTCGCCCCGGATTTAGGGATCTTGGGGAAACACCAAGCACTGCATTGTCAATTTCCAACCCAATCAAGCCCTGCCGCGACACACCCTCCCCATCCCCCCACCATGCTTGTCTCCACTCTCTCTCTCTCTCTCTCACTCTCTCTCTTCTCACCCGCTTGCTCACTCCCCCCCTTCCTTTCGAACTTTTCCCTCCTTCCTCAGCACAAGGTGAGCTGTCATCCGCTGCCTTCCGCCGACCGTCCCAGCTGACGCCCTCTCTGTGTCTGTCTAGTATATGCCTTGGCAGGAACTCCATTTTCCTAGTATCTGCTGCCATCACCATCTGCCATCTCACATCATCCTGCAATAGTCACCTGTATACCGGCCATACCATTCTTTCCGCTTCACCTCCCTCTCCCTGACGCCTCACACGACACACAACTCGGCTAAGCCCGGGAGAGCAACAGCCCTCCCAAGACCTAGATAGCACCCGGGACAGGCCGCCCGTTGAACTCTCCATCAATCTCATCTTTCATGCCTACCTGTCTATGCCTCTTCGGCCCCGGGGCATCGCCCATCTTGTCTGCCCATACCTGCCAACCCATCACCACCAAGCAGGCACGCTCAAGGCTCCATGCGTTGAAGTGGCACGAGCCTTAAAATGGAGTGCGCATATGCACTGCAACATGTCCGTGTCCTCGGACACGGACAGGTAAATGGGGTCAGGTAGGGATGGGGGATGGGGGATGGGGACTTACAGCCTGCTAACAAAGGACAATCTGGAGATATTACCCCGCCATTGCCCCTCCATGCCATACTAGGCGGTATCCATACTATCACCGTATATGCCGCATCCATCTGGCAAGCTCAACTTGTTCATGTGTTTTCATTTGTATCTTCGAAGCAAGTGCCCATGTACCAAATAGGACCGCCACGCAGTCATTCATGCCCACTAGGCCGTGTATTTTCCTTGATCGAGGTGGATGAGAAAAAACCCTTGTCCGGCGACGGAAAAGGCGTACAGCCAAAACGCTCCAACGGTCGGCCGGCCGGCCTGTCACTACCCTCCAACCGTTACACGTCGCCGTTTGGCCTACGGTAACACAGAACCTGCGCTGGGAGACGGCGAGTGAGACAGCTCATCGTCCCTATCGTAGTATCTATGGCCACTCTCCCTTTCTCATCAATCTGGCTCCGGCCGTCCTCGGCCAAGAAACGACCCTTTCCTTTCCTTTCCTTCTTTTCATCCTGCCCATGATTCAGGCTCCGTTCCGGCTCCACCGTCGTGTCTCACACCGGATACTTCCTTTTCGAATCGTTTGACGTACACCTACTTGTGGGAACTCGCACTGCTCGCCGTGCCCTTCACTCATCACTAGTTATGGCAGCCAGATCCCAAACCTAGGTAGCCCAGGATTTCCCGTCGCGCCAGTGCCGTGTCCCCAAAGTATTTACCACGCTTAACCATGCTGGCAAACATACTGACTCGTTTGTACGCCTTCATCCGAGACTCCACAACTCGTTCTTGCCCAAACGTCATAAGTCATCGACGGCCCACCCCCATCAACTCTAATCGACGGCGGCCGCATCGTCATCATCGATCTCCGGCCCGTATGCCACCATTCCTTTGGGGGCCTAGTGGCCTCTCTGACGCATCTCGTAGCCACTCTTCTAGCACTGCCGTCTGTAATATTTGTACGTGTGCCAAACCACCGTATACCGAGCTTCGCCGGTGTTCTATCTTGATTCTTCAATGGCCACATCTTCGCCATCCTCTTGTAACAGCCTCGCCGCAAAATCGCAAACCTTATCCCGAAGAACCTGGGCGACTTTGCCTTCTGTCCAAAAGTGCCCTGCGGAGGGGACCTCCTCACCGTGAAACTGTGATCCCTCAATGCCTTCGAGCCGCCCCACCCATGACCGCAGCTTGGCAACGGGGACGAAAACATCTCGGTCACCAAATAATGCTAGGGTCTCGTTTTCGACCAGTTTGCTCTCGCTCATTTGTCGATGATCGGTTGTAAAAGCCGGCGCTCCTTGATCTCGAGGCTTGCCCGCTCGGGAGAACAACCCTCGCCCAGGCACTGCTGAGAGGAAAGACATTGTCATCAAGTTCGTGACGACCCCTTGCGGTGGAGATATGAGGAGGTATGCCGGCCGCACCGGCGTCAAATTAGCCACTTCTTCTACCACAACCGAGATCTCTTGATTCGATGATATAGTCTCCAGCTTTTCCTGGGCCACGGCTACGCCTTTGTGATGGTGCCGCTTTGTTTTTGCAAGCAACTCGTTGACGCCCCGCCGGATCTTGTCTTCGGCATCGATGGAGAATGACCTCCGTGTTTCCGAGACCGACCGCCGAGCCTCGTAGCTCTTCCGCTGCGTATCCTCGTTGCCTCCGACTCGCAACCCAAAGTATTTTTTTCGCGGCGACACTGTGCTCGCGGATCGGGCGCTCGCCAAGATCAAGTTCTGTTGCTCGGCCAGATGTTGTGCGCGGAGGCGAATATCGGCGGCTGCGGAACCAGCAGGGGGCAACTTGAACTGCGCGAGGATTTGCGCCATCGGTGGGATCTGCGTCGTTATCATGGCCCCGTACGAGTAGCCAGCAAGAAGAAGCACCGGATGCTGCGATGGAGAGGGTTTGGGCTGTGTATCGGGAGGTGAAGGTGTGCGAGTCGTTACCGGCAATAGCGCCGCAGAAGGGCTGAATGGATCGAGGAAATGCATGTAGTATACCATGAAGCCGACAAAGGACATGTAGTCGCTGCGTTCTGGCTTTGCTGTCCACGAGGTCCGTCCTGCCGAGCCCGAAGCGCCTCTGTCGCGAAGAATTAAGTTAGCGACGGAAACCGGCCTGCCTCTCCCGGGACGGAGCTCTGGCGCCCTCTGTTGTGCACATTTTCCTTACCTGAAATTGAAGGTGCCCACGAGAAAGCCCTGTCGCAACAGGGTGGCAGCAACGATGTCGACAATTGGATCGTCATAGGATCCGCCCAAGGGCGCATACGGATGGGCGATGACGGCGGCGTGTCGCTTCCATGGCGAACGATTCGATGCTGCAGGACTCAAGGCGTGGCAGTGGTACATACGACAGTCCAGAACGGTGTCGTCGTGGAGGCTGGGGAGCGTGAAGCTCAACGTCGGTTCGGGAAGCATCTTCTGCTCTTCATAGTGGAGCCATTGCCCGGACGGTCGAGGGTGTTGGCGGCCGCAAAATAACGCTTGTAAACGGGGGCTCAAGAAAGGGTTCGAATGTGTCAAATCAATGTGGAAAAGTCGAGCAAAACTGGCGGCTTGGGCAGCGTCAATGAGGTTATGAGGGGCAAGATCAGAATGAGACAGGCCTTCTATTATCGTGTCGCTGTGCTCATTGATCTGCGGCGGTAGCTAAGCCTCTAAACCATGTCACGGATGAGAAGGACCGGAGAGATGCGTGGAAAGCGTGCAGAGATTAGCGCTTGCGCAGGACGTCAGCTTCCCCCAGGGCTGCAACCTCGCCCCTCTCTCAAAAGCAAGTAATGCACAGTGAGCGAGCAAGCAAACAAGCAAGCTTTGTGGTGGCGTAAGAGTGCAGGGGTTGTGACGCACTAAGATGGGGAAGTGACGGGTAGCACGGTTGTTGTACACCGAGGTACCGTACGTGGCCCCCGCGGCTCATCCCTTCACCTGGGCTCTCACCTTGGGCCTCATCTCACCGAAAACCTAGCTCCAGCCGGCGTCTCAATTCGTTCTTGACATACTGTACATGCCTACACTAAGTACACGGACAGGGTTCTCCATAGCATTCTCCTTGCAGTTCACACCTCAGTCGCATCATCACTTATCAAAGTCTAAGGATGATGCTGCTACGTACCAAGGTGTCTGCCATGTCAGATGTCTGTTCAAAAAGATAAGATAAAGCATCCGGGATCAATGCCTAGCCTCGGAAGTCAATCGCAAACATACTGTGGGGGGTACTAGAAACTTCGATTTGAATGGTTTTTCTATACTATGGCTTGATGCTCAACCGTCACCTGCTAAAGCTTTTTCTTTGCCTCGGTCTCAGCTCTCTCACGTCTACGCTTCCTCCATGCCTTAATCTCATTTAACAGACCCATGACAAGAGGCACACCCACTGGCCCCAGCAGCGGGAGGTACACAGCTACCTTGTGCTCGTCAGGGAAGTATAGTTGGCCAACCATGCTTTTCTCGAAAAAGGCTCGCTCTGCCTCCGCCTCGGCGATCCTGGCATGTTCCAGCCCCTCCGGTCCGCCCAGGCTTGCACAAGCGAGCTCCAAGTGGTGCATGGTTTTGGCGACACCGTCCGCGACATTGCGGGGAATGGAGATGGAGGGCAGGGCCAGTGACAGTCTCGCCAGAGAGCCCAGAGTAGACGATGCCCGTAGCAAGAGGTCCGCTGAACGAATTCGCGTGAGGGTCGACAGTCGCAAGGGAAGAGATCCGGACTGGGGAGTTCCGAGAAGGGACAGCAGATGACCGGCGAAAGTAAGCATCGGCTGCTTGAGTGTAACAGACGGTACGTGTGACGTCGCCGGCGGTAGCGACAGAAGGTAGACCGTTCCCCACTGAGGGATTAGCCAAGACTGGGATGTCTCTGATCCCGAGTTCAATCCGATCGTTTGGTTTCCCACAAAGAGAAGAAAGTTCACCGTCGGGGCGCCGCCAATGGACGGAGAGAGAGGCCATTCGGCCGCATTGATGAACGACGCCAGATCGTCCTTGGTCAGGACTTGAGACTGCGCGCCGGGTGTAGCATACAGCTGCACTTGCGTGTCTATCGTGAAATTATGGATGGGACTCAGTACGTCAAGCATGGGCTTCATGTACGCCTGGATGGCTGCGTCGACGTCCCATGTGTTGGGCGCGGAGCCGCTGGTGAAGAGCGAGAAGCTCAAATGGTACGTAGGTGAGTATCGCAGGGACCGAGTGGTCCGCTTGGCCAGCGACTCAGCCGCCTCGGGCGACATGCCCTGAGGTCTCGCATCAGTGGCACCTGACGCAGTCGAGAGAAGGTATGAAATGATGGCCTGTTCCTCGGCGTAGGTGGAACGCAACTCGTTGGCCATATATGAAGCCAACGCGGAAGAGGACGACGTCGGCGAGGGAATCGAGTTTGGTGGGTAGGTGATATCAAGGACCGGGAAATGGGGGTTCAGAGACGCCGTCGTGGACTCTCCGGGACTGAGCCGAATCGTCAGGGCAACTTGCGAATCGTCTTCGGCAATGGACGTGGGATCATCTTGGGGCGCAAGCTGGAGACGCAAGTGGTGCCCCGAGAAATCGTTGAGGTCGTCGAGCGCGTGCTGAGTGAGACGGAGAAGGTTCTGTGCCTCTTGCTCTTGGAGCTTGTTGGCCTGCACCGAGATGCGAAGGGGGAAGACGGGACGACAAGCCTGAAGGGGAAGAAGAATGATTAGCAGCGCTCTCTCTCTGTGCTTTGGATACGCTGTGGGCGGGGGAAAGTGGAAGGCATTCCAATACCTTTCCATCTGCCCATTGTTCCATGCCATTCAATGGCAGGTTTGCGCGATAGATGCTCGTGGTCATCCACCATATTGGCAAGCCCAGGAATAGCACAATGGCCCAGAAGGCAAGGATGACGAAGGACCGGCGCCGCACGTCGGACGGCTTCTCAGGGGGCGGAACCTTGCGGGACTCGGGTTGCGGTGGCGTGACGGTCGGGGTCGTTGTCTGGCCAGAGGCGAGGCCTACGCCTGCTGCCGAGCTGCTTGCATCGTCGTTGCCGGGCATCGAGGCAGACATGGCCTTGTGCGTCAAGATCTGATGCGGGCTGCGCAGCGATCGGGAAGATGGAAGGCGCAACTCGCAACCGGTTAGCTGTTCGCTACGGAATTGACATGCATGGCCAGTAAGGAGAGTGCTGACATAATCCTGATGGCATTGAGAGCTCCGAGATAAGATAGCAGCGAACCTCGAGCGCGGCGCGCGGTCACGTGAGAAATTTCCATTTGAGAATTTATTGAAATATCTAGGTACCTGACTAAGATGTACTGCGCAAGTGTAAGTAGTTAGCCGAGCGCTCCGCCAATCGTTGCGATCTTACAAACTCCTAAAGCCCCTCTGCATTTTACAGGGTGTTACAATGCGAATGCGAATGAGGCTTGCACGCCGCTATTTACCTACCTACTACCTACCTACCTACCCGCAGGCACAACAGCAGTCCGAGTGCCTTTTCCAACCTCTCCACTGCCGTTATCCCTCCGCACCCTCCCCGGTTCGGAAAGCAAAGAGCGCCCCACGAACCGGTCACTCGCATGAAATGACTTTGAAAGTTCTCAAATACGTCATGCTCGAGGCTGTCTACCTACCTCGCGGATCATCGTGCTCGTGTTCGAACGAGCACGTTAAGTGTTTACCACCAGGGGAAGGCGGATGAATTCGATGCGCGCTTTCCGTCCCATTACATCCACCGAAGCAGCTGCTTTGCCCCGGTTTCAAGGCCTCGAGACAACAGGGGCCCAAAATGGTCACCCTGAAGTTTTGGTCTTGGCCTTTAATTGGTTTACTTCATTTTTCCGACCTCGGAAGGGCTCACGGGATGCAACAGACTCCTGTTGCATCGGGCCGCTAACCGTACACGTCCTGAATCGTTCAAAAAGTTGCAACATCAAACGAGTTTATATTGGTTCGCAACGTACCGTATCCTCTCAGCAGATTCGTACAGCGCACTGACCACGGGCTACTGGAAAGGGGTAAGCGGGCTGGCAGAAACAGGGATCTAGATGTGGCAAATGCAGGGGCTAGTCAACGTCAGCAGCAAGTTTGGTGGCAAGGGTTAGGGTTAGGTGGGTGGGTGGGTGGCTAGGTTGGCTGACCGCCTTTCGAAATAGGCCTAGTTTGTGGTCAGTGCGCTGTACGAATCTGCTGAGAGGATACGGTATTGTACTTTACACAGGCTCGCATGCGGCACCTCGGCACCCGTTGCGTCGGCAGAATTCCTGAGGAACACATGGTGCAACTCGGTTAGGACAGGACAGGACGCGGGCAGAAGCAAAGAAAGAGACAACTCCGCGGCAGGTTCGTCGGCAGATATGCGTACAGGGACAGGTATCAAAGAATGGGGAAGCAGGGTACCTAATGGCTCAGCGCAGGGAGCTGCCCTGTTCCAGTAACAGCAAATCGCAACCCATCGTTGGTTGCAGGAGCATCCATCCGAAGATCAGAAGAAGTTTGGTCTGCTCTGCACGTCGCCTACGATGCACAGTACAATTCCTCCCCACCCACGCCGAACCAATTACTCAAATAGGAACGGGGTAGAATTATGGATACACTACCTACACCAACTAGACTGACTCTAGGCGCACGAGCTTCGTTAGATGGCCAGATGCCGAGGTTCCCAACTTCCATTCACTGTCTGTCTGGCTACCTACTCCAGCAAGCCAAGCCAAGCCAAGCCAAGCGAAGCTACCTACTACCTAAGCGACGCAACACAAACGATCGGCAGCGGCCACTGTCGTTATGTATCCGCACGGAATACCTACACGTATACCCGGTACGTCTGATGATCTCTCAGCAAGCGTCCTAGGTATTACCTACGTAGGTAGTATGCAAGTCTGGAGGACGTGATACCGCACTCGCATAGCACATCGCACCACCGCGCCGCGCCGCAAGCCGACAGGATCCAGCAAAAACATGTACACTATTCGTACCCGCATGCGTTCATCTATTCAGCCATTCATCTACAACCCGGCCATTGTCTGCCACACCAGCACCCTCACCCCCTATGGCACGGCACGGCATGCCATTTCGTTTGGCCCACCATTCAATCCAACTTAATGTACGCCGAGGCAGGCCACCAGCGTCTACACGTACGGTTAGTCACGTTCCTCGGCAGTTGCTGAAGAGGTGACGGCATGCCTGCCATGTGGCCCTCATCGTCGTGAACGTACATAGTAGGTAGGCCTTCTCCACCACCCAACACCCAAAACCTAGTTTACTGTACCCGTATGTGCACGAATACTGTACACTGCCACGTAAACTATCTACCTAGGTTCAAGGTTCACACCAGGGCTTTGCCGTCGGTCCGCCCTTCTGGTTGCCAAACTGCATTCTACGCTACCTCGGTACCGCATGTAGTTGTACATGATTGCTTGACGGGGTGTACGTGAACTCATACGCCCCCCCAACAACCAAATGCTGAGGCCACGACTCTTTCACATCGCACGTATACGTACCAGGAGCGAAAACGAGTACCGTTCGACCGGAGACTTGGGAGGGGGATGGGGGATCAAGGTGGTTCGCTGTGCGATATCGCATCGCATAGCATCGCATCGTGCCGTGTCGTGTATTGTCGTGTATGATAGGACCGACAACTGGTTTTGTCCCATCTTTCCAACCCCCCATGGATGGATGGATCCTCTGAACCAGGGACGACACGTCCCAATGCCCACTGCGACACAGGCTTTCCGTGTTTTAGTTTCTTTGCCATCTTGTGACTGTGACAGCCTCCATCGACCGTTACAAATACCTACCGCCGCCCTCCTTCTTGTCCTCACCCACGCCCAAATTGGCCCATACTCCCTGACATCGAAGCTTCCATCTATGGTCTGCTGCTGTTGCCAGCGAGCTGAGCGCCTGCCTGCCTTGATCGGACCCACTAGCCACACTTCGCCACTGGCTCGCACTGCCACACCGTTTCCTCTTCCGACAGCCTGCGCCAATAGTCCGCCCCTGGAAGCGACGGACGCAATGCCTGGTATGTGACATCCGGCTTCGTGCGCCGTACGGGTTTCCCGGAAGTTCGCTCTTGCTCTTGTCATCGTGAGCCGCATAGTCTACTACGAAAGGGGGAGATAGAAGAAAGAAGAAAAAAGAAAAAAAAAAGAAAAAAAAAGACAACGAGGGAAGGGGAATGACAAAATAGATGGCTATCGCCGCCCGTTTTCCTACTGCACTGCACTCCGCTTGCCACACACTCTTTCACTGTTGCTCCAATGATGCTAACCCAACCGGCCGGTTTAGTTCCGCTCGCCATCGCTGTACCGGCGGCAGTCGCAGCTTATTCCTACCTCAGTGCTCGAATTTCCCTGTGGTATGACAAACAGTTACTATCCTATGCGCTACCCGCCACTCTCTCAGCTATGTGGCGCGAACGGACCGACCGACTGAACGGTTTCTATGTCCTTGAGCGTGCTGCGTTAAACAAATCCACGGCCAACCGCACTTTTATCATTTTTGAGGGCAAAACATACACCTACCGGGAGACGTACGACCAGGCCCTCAGGTATGGCACCTGGCTGCGGGAACGCTTCGGCGTGAAGCCCAAGGACATCGTCGCCATAAATTTCCAAAATTCCGACGTCTTCATCTTCTTATGGCTCGGCCTTTGGTCAATTGGCGCAAAGCCCGCCTTCATCAACTACAACTTGACCGGCAAGCCGCTGGCACACTGCGCCAAGGCTGCCATGACGAAGCTGATGCTCATAGATCCCAATGTCGTCGCCAATGTTGGTGAAGACGTGAGGAGAGAGCTGGATACCGTGCAGTTCGTCGTGTTAGATGATGCTTTGCACCGAGAAATCAACGCTACTGAGCCCAGGCGTGCGCCGGATTCTGACCGATCCGAGAGCCAGTATCAGAACCTGGCCATCCTCATCTACACGTCGGGCACGACTGGCATGCCCAAGCCGGCCATTGTATCATGGGGGAAGTGCATCGTCGGAGCTGTTCTAACGTCAAGATTCACCGGCAACTCTTCAACCGAGGTTTTCTACACCGTACGTTGCTCCCTAGCCTCCGTCCCCCCCTGCTTTCCTAACTGCGAGTAGGCCATGCCCCTGTACCACAGCTCTGCCGCCCTTCTGGGCTTTCTTAACGTCCTCGAGGCAAACGGTGCTATCTGTATTGGACAAAAATTTTCAACAAAAGTGTTCTGGGAGGAGGTTCGCTCGTCCGGGGCAACCATCATTCAGTACGTCGGCGAGACGTGTCGATATCTTCTGGCTGCACCACCTCAGATCGACCCCCTCACGGGCGAAAACCTCGACAAAAAGCACAGAGTACGGGTGGCTTTCGGCAATGGGCTCAGACCAGACGTATGGAACAAGTTCAAAGACAGATTCGGAATCGACACCATTGCCGAGTTCTATGCTGCAACTGAGGGTTCCTTTGGAACCTGGAACCTGAGCCGGAACGACTTCGCCAAGGGGGCCGTCGGAAGAAACGGCATGCTCTACAGTCTCTTTCTAGGGTTTGAAGTCGCGCTTGCTCAAATGGACGAGAACAATGAAGCACCACTACGAGACAAGAAAACCGGCAGGTGCAAGCCCGCCAAACCTGGGGAGCCGGGAGAACTCATTTTCAGGCTCTCGCCCAACGACCTAGACCGCCGATTCCAGGGCTACTACGGCAATCCCGATGCGACAAAGGCCAAGATTATGCGCGACGTCTTCTCAAAGGGAGATGCGTGGTTCAGGACAGGCGACGTGGTGCGATGGGATTCCGAAGGACGACTCTACTTCTCCGACCGTATAGGCGACACCTTCCGCTGGAAGAGTGAGAACGTATCAACACAAGAGGTTGGCGAGGCGGTGGGTTCGCACCCGGCGGTCCAAGAAGCCAACGTGTACGGCGTGGAGCTGCCGAACCATGACGGCCGTGCGGGATGCGCTGCTGTGGTCCTGCACTGCAAGCCATCGGAGGAGGTCATGAAGAGCATCGCGCAGCATGTGAAGGAGTCATTGCCCAAGTACGCTCTGCCCCTCTTCCTGCGCGTCATACCTCCCCATGCTATGCAGAGAACCGGCACGAACAAGCAGCAAAAACACGGCTTACGGGCACAAGGCGTTGAGCCAGGCATCCCTGGCGATGTGTACTGGATGAAGAACGACACATATGTTCCCTTCTCGAAACGGGACTGGGACGAGCTTAACGGTGGACGGGTGAGGCTGTAAATGCGAAAATGCGATTTTGTCGTGATTGATGCACGCGAGCGAGATACCACTCTTACATTACTCCACATACTTAGAGAGCATAGCTAACACTAGCACAAATGAACAAATCTATCTCACAATAGTACTACTGATGATGAAGATCGTCTTCTTGAGACCGAGTGTGACTCTATGCACACCTGTCTCCTGGTTGGAAATGGAAGATGCCTGCTGGCAAACTCCTCCCGTTAGATTCAACCTTCATCTCATGTAGAGAGTCCCTGGGGGAGAAAAGGCACCGGTATCAGATGTGGCTTTTAGACCCCTTCCGACGCCGGAATGGTCGTAAAAATGAAGGACCGTAGGTGCAGACGTACTCGATCGCCTTTGCCGCCTCGTCCATCACGGTGTGCGATCCACAAAACACCCGTACTGTCTCTCGGGTCGCGATTTTGTTCAGCAACAGACAACTCTGTTCCGAGAGCTGTCGTTTTGATGAACCACCCAGGCGATGTTCGACTGAATACGGCATGGCCATCGCGTCTCCGCCTACGGGCGCCCAACACCCGCATTCGGGTATGTGGGTGAATTACGTTACATTTGAACAACGTGAATCTCCTACGCGTACCGCTTCGGAGTCGCCGATGAATCGTCCAAGCCGAGAAATGAAAGCTGTCGTCGGCAACACGAAGCGTTGCGCGAGCCGTATGCATCGTTCACATCCTTGTTCGTAACAGGGTTGACATTTCCCACACCGTCTGCTCAAAAGCGATCAAGATTAGCGGCAGCGAGGAACGCGCGGCAACCTATTATCGTGGGCTAGCGAGCTGAACTGCATCGCTCTTCCAATAAGAAATCATCTGGTGGGCAGGAAGTTTTTGGAGTCGTTCTCCTGCTCGGCAAAGGACTGCGGGAAAGCGGCGAGACCCGCGACGATGGCGACCGCCATAAGGCAGATGCTGATGACGGACCAGATCAGGCCCCAGCAGCGGGAGGAGCCGCCGTAGCGCTGGGCAAAGACACTGGCATCGGAGCTGTTGACTTTGCGCAAGATGAGGTCGTCGCAGATATCCCAGACCGAGTACAGGGAGCTCATGACGCCGATGAAGAGCTGGCAGTGGGGGGTTAGCGCGGTGTTACGAAGAGTTGGCAGCAGGCGTTGAGCATGACTTACAACAACGAACCTCAACGCTTGGGCGTGTGAGATGAACCAGGCGGCAACCAGCAGACCGACAGCGAGAAGCACGGTGAGAATGGTGAGCCAATCCTTCTTGCCCCACCAGAGGGTCAACAGGAAGCAAACCCCCAACACCATGGAGGCGATCTTGGAAGCGATGATGTTGAAGCCGCAGAATATGAGCAGACCGCCGATGAGCGAGGACCCCAAGTAGCCGGCCGGGAGGGTGATGGCCTGCTTGCCACCCTTCATCAACGTGGCGCCGCCCTCGTTGGGGTCAAGGGTGATGGACAGTACTTTGCCCCCGGTACAGCAGGCGGTGATGGCGTGGCCGAATTCATGGAAGGCAATGACGAGCATCTTGAAGGGCCAGAGGACCTGGCGGAGGAAAGGGACGTTCCAGAGGATGGCGATGATGACGGCATAGGCGCCGATGACGCCCAGGGTGACGCTCTGGGTGTGGTTGACGGTGAGGTTGCGGCGCGCGAGGGCATGGGATGTGGTTGCGCGGGCGACCTCGGGGAGGACGACGACGGCGGCGCGCTTCCAGAGGTGAGAAGCGATGGCGCCGGCCCGAGCGAGGCTCTGCCTGGCCGTTGTTGGTGGAACAGGAGCCATGATTTGTGGTGTTGTTGGTGTTGATTGGCGATGACAGTTGGTAGCGACAGACTCTGGGGGGGAGGGTGGGTGAGCGAACAAACACGAGAAAGAGAGAGGTCCCGTCGACGCGTTTTCGGGGAGGGAGGGCCAGGGGTCCAGGGGTCTTAATAAAGACTGTTGAATGCCGTCCGTATCTTCTTTTCTATTCTTCTTTTTGGACTATACGTAAACAAGCAAGATGAAAGAAGGGCTTACGCGGACGTGGGCTGGGCTGGGCTGAGGCTGGGGCTGCATTCCCCTGTCTCTCCCCAGTTTTCCCTTCCTTGATCCGAACTTGCAACACACAGCACAGACGCTGGCTCGCAAGTCAGCCAACACCACCAGTCAGTACCGGTGGGTTTGGTTTGGCTTTGAAAGGGGTTCCACACGGCCCCCCCCATCCCGGCGGCCGGTGCAAATGGTACTGGGCAACGGCACTGCCACACTGCGACATGTGCCGGCGGTTGGTTGGAGATGGTGGTGGCTGGGGAAACTGTATTGGGATCGACTGAGTTGTGCCTGCTATTTTTGGCTCATGTGGCTTGCCGACCCCATATGTACTTGGTAGTGTTTGTATGGCTAGCGAGTGGCTTGATCAATATTACGTAAGACACAGAAGGGTCGACCTCAACCTTGGTTGTTTGAGTACCTAAGTCTAGGTAGTAGTGTAATACTTACTACCTACAGTATCATGTAGGTGAGCGACCGACTTCATCCATGTCTAAGCAGAGCAGCACGAGCAGATCCCACTTTTCTGCCTCCTTGGCTAGATAGGTATCCTTCATAGGTAACAAATGGGTACTGAACTTAGACAGGTAGGTAGTTGGTGTACATACTGTGTATTCTGCGAACCAGGCTGGCCCACGCCAAGATCGCCGACCTCTCCTAATCAATTTGCTTTTTAAATATGTGTGTGTCTGTGTGTGTCTGTATGTGCGTGTGCGCAAAACGGGATGCAGAATGGAATACATAGATATGGAAACTCTTTGTCTGGATGTATTCCAACGGCAGTGCCTGGGCCCGGACTGGCCTCACCTCACCAAGGTACACGGAGAGATATCATCCGTTCCCTCGTCTCCGTCACCCAAAGACAGTGAGAAGCCGTGTTGCTCTTCGCCGTTTGCCGTTTGTTTCCTCAGACGTCGCCACGTGGGTAGTGGTTCTAATGCCATCATGCAAAGGTCTGACGCGACTCAACCCAGCTCGTGTGCTGTCATCAAATCTCAAATCATGTCGAAGAGGTCTAGCAGAGCCGGCTCTTGCCCTCCAGCTTCGCCGTGGCCTCTGCCTTTTGCTGCCGGATGGCTGTGCTACTTATCTTGGACGCAAAGTTGTCTGTCCCGCTTGCCTCGTCACCAAGATTGTTGGCGTCAAGCACCTCGACTTCGTACGTCTCCAACGGCTTCCATCCGAGGGCAACCCGCCGTTCGTTGACGGCCTGCCCACCCGACCGCGTCTCTCCCGAAAACACTAAGGCGTCCATTTCCTCACGTGTAATTGTCGGGCCAAAAGGGTCTTGGATCTCGACGCACTCCACCGTGATGGCGCCGGCACGAAACGTCGCCTCGATGCGG
This sequence comes from Colletotrichum navitas, assembly GCF_030913465.1. Classification (NCBI taxonomy): domain Eukaryota; kingdom Fungi; phylum Ascomycota; class Sordariomycetes; order Glomerellales; family Glomerellaceae; genus Colletotrichum; species Colletotrichum navitas. The sequence goes on from NW_026850592.1 coordinate 113,971, forward strand.
CCCGGCTGGGCCATGACGCCTGCAACGGGGCCCGCCTTCTTCTTCCACCCCCCTTTATCCAGCTCGAGCAGCGACGAGAGGAAGTCGACAACGCAGCGAGCTCTGTCATCCCAAGACTGCACGAGCTCTGCGTACTTCTTGTTCGTCAACAGCTGGTCTCCTGTGATGCCCACAATCAGACGACATGTTGTCGTGGAGTCCTTAACCGGTACCCGAAGGAGAAGGGCCGCAGCCGTCAGAAGCAATTTGTGGCCCGGATGCAAGTGGTCAAAAGTGCCGCCAAGACATACGATGGAGTATCCTGGGGTGTCTTCTGCCTGTTCAGCCCCTGGGCCGTCGAGGTTCAGGCTGAGCCCCGCTTCAACGACGACTAGTTGCGACTGCAGAATGGTCTGCCGGCCCTCGGCGAATTTGAGATATGTGGAAAGAGTTCGGTAGCCTTGCTCGCTGTTGACGTGGAAAATGAGGCTCCAGGGGTGGTAGGCCGAAGCGAAGGTTGGAAGGTCGACTACGGTGGTATTGTTGGATTCAACGGCGGCAACAAAATCAGAGTCGAACCTCCTTTCAGCGTCATGGTCGACCAGGACAACTCGAGCATCGACGGAGCCGGCCCCCCCATGGACATGTGTGGGGATGTCCTCTTCTGCGCATACAACAGCGATGAGGCTGTAGAGGCCAGCGACGAGAGACTGTGCGGCTGGCCACGAAAGCGATTTGGTTTTCGGCGATGCCCCGCGGAGGAGCGGACACACGACGGCCACTATGAGAACGGAGGAGCGGTTTGGATTCTTGATTCTTGGGAGAACAGCCAGCAGTGACGGGCGGTAGGCAGCGCTGAGTGAAGCGCGCGACGGCGGCCGGGGTGGGAATGGCAAGAGGAGCAGACTTGGGTACCGTTCCGAGGCCATCTTTTGGCCGTTGAGGACGTCAGTTGTTGTTTTACTAGGCGCGAGCATGCGCGAGATGGAACTAGAATGTGAACAAGATAGCGTGATTCAACAGAACGAGTGAGGTGATGTGAGGTGAGATGAGCTGATCTGATCTTAACGGCGGTGGTGTGCCACGCCCCTCGGCAGAAGGAGCGAACAGTGAGCAGGGGCCAATCGCTGCTGGGCTCTGCAGTGAGGTCACTGTTGTTGCATTTATTAGGTAAGGTACGGATACCTATGTACCAGGTAGGTAGGCGTTTTAGCTTTCCCGTTTCACCCAACGGAAACATGACGTCTAGGTATGTTCCCTCACTAACGCTCAAACATGCGATTCTTACTGGTGGTATCCGTACCTGCCATTAGCTGAGGATGCACGCACGTCCTTGCGTCTTGAACGTGCTGCGGGGTTCTCAACCGTATGATTTGACTGGGAGATGCCTGGTGCTCTTATTGGCTTAGAGCTTCGAAGCTCTCAGAGCTGGGTGTCTCGTCTGCCATCCATCTCTCTGTTGATTCATATTCGCGCATTTTCATCTCATTCGACAGCTTCAGCCCTGAACACACTGCAGAAGTCATTTTGAGGAACTTTAAAACATACAAATAAAAATAACAGCATCTCTACCTCGGAAACGACCTATCCTCTCCTCTCCTCACTCATATTCAACCCCTCTTTCCGCTTCCCGAGATGGCTGCCGCCGTAGACAACTCCAACACGGAGCTCAGCAAGCAATATGACACCCCTCTCGGCCTGGCTCACTCGACGATGCAGGCTTTGAAGGACAGGATCAAGCTGCATTACGATCTCGCCAGTGACTATTACCTGAGCCTCTGGTAGGCTACTCTGTGTTTTCCCTCTCACTCACTTTGCCCAATGTGACACCCTTTCCACTCCAAACCTCTGGTTCGTCCCTTTCTCACCTTGCCAGCTTCCGAAGGTTTTGAGACCGTGCACAGTTATCCGCTCAATCTCATGTGTCCAAAAACGTTGCCTGGCTGACTTGACCATGTCAGGGGCGAACACATTCACCACGGCTACTGGGAAGACGGCTCCGAGACCAAGGAGCAAGCCCAAGTCAAGCTCATTCAACTGCTGCTAAAACTTTCCAACGTAGGCGAGAACAGCAGAGTTCTCGACGTCGGCTGTGGCATTGGCGGCACCTCCCGCTACCTTGCCTCAACGCTCGGTTGCTCAGTCACTGGCATCACCATCTCGACCAAGCAGGTCGAGATCGCCAACCGACTAACCAAAGCAGAGGCGTCAAAGGAGTCGGAGAAGTCCGAGGCTGAGCCGGATAGCGATGGCTTCTTCCATCTGGGCCGGGGTAAGGTCCGCTTCATCGAGCTCGATGCCGAGAAGATGGGCGACTTCTTTGCCGCCGAAGGAGGCTCCTTTGATGCGGTTTGGATCAGCGAGGCCCTGAGCCACTTCCCCAACAAAGCATTGTTCTTCGAGAACACATTCAAGGTGCTCAAGGCTGGTGGCAAGTTGGCGCTGGCCGACTGGTTCAAGGCTGAGAGCCTCAGCGAGACGGACTTTGTCAACGACATCAAACCGATTGAAGGTGGGCGGTCATCTTCATGTCACCTTGCGTTCGACAGATCCCTGCTAACGCATCTCCAATGCCAGATGGTATGCTTCTGCCACCTCTATGTACCCAGCAGGGATATGTCGACCTCGCCAAAGGTGCCGGACTTTCCTCGGTTGCGGGGCCAAAGGAAATTAGCAAAGACGTGAGCAGGACTTGGTAAGTCTCCGCGCACAGTCAAATTCCACGCCCAGAACTAATCCTCCATCTAGGGACATCACCTGGTCTCTCATCCAGAACCCATCTCTCTGGGCCTTCGCCTTCAGCCAGGGACGGGACGGCATTGCTTTCTTGCAATCCTTCCGCGCGATGAGGCGCGGATATGCCAACGGAACCTTCCAGTATGCGGTGATGGCATTCGAGAAACCAGAGAAGCGCACAGAGTGAGGGCTATTACCCCAATAACCAGTTACCGCTTCGTGCAAAGAAGACCATGGTCTCGTATAGATCTCAGTTATCAAACACGTACCGCAAATAGACCAGCCATTGACAAGAGTACTCCCGCGTTTATGAAGCTTACCATCTCGAAATATAAAGTCGATAATGCTAAAAGAGGTCAACCTTGTTGAAGATTCCCAAACCAAACACGATCCGCATCTGCTTGGTGTTACTTGCTACTCACAGGGCCACTAGGCATGTTTCATTCAACACAAGAGAGACACTCTATTAGGTACAGTATGCCTATTCTGTGCCCCCGCTTGGCTTTATGGAAAACATCATATCCTATTGTTCGTTTTGGTGCCAGTGAAGTCAGTATCTCGACAGTGCTGATCATGCAAATTCTTGCTTCCAGCAGAGAATGGAGGCCGGGACGTCGTAGACCCCTCATCTTCTGGATTTCTATGGCAACTAACGACATTCCTCAACCATGCTTTGGAGAGTCTTATGAGAAGCTCAAAGTTGGGAAAGTATTCGACATCCCATTGCGCACCTCGTGCCAGTGTCAAACAGCGCTGCTGCCCCTTCTAGACCATAGAAAAAGCGGTATGCCGCCAGTTTGGAAAATTCCTGCCTGCTACTATGAAAGTCTAACAATCTGACTCTAGAGGAACATGGTCGGAAAGCGCAAATGACGCTTGATATGTAAGGACACGATGCAAATGATGCTTCAAGGGTGCGGTGCTCAGATTTTTCCGCACCTCTGTCACGACCATACCACATTATAACTATTCATATTCGACACGACAATGCTGCCCTTGATGGAAACCCACAGCTCAGCCATCCGATGCCTCTGTGTTTTCCGAGTGGCGACAACAATCAAGTTCGGTAACTAAAAAAATGCCAAGCAAAGCGGCATGGGGACCGTGTCTCTATCTATTCGCCAACTTTTTTGGTGTCTCCCGTATAGGAGTGGGAAATCCCAGCCAGCAGTCAAGATGCAAGCTTCAGATTGATGCGAGCGTCACTGCCGTGGATGTAAATGGCATGGTTCTTCTTTTATTGTCGTCTTATTGCTCAAGCAATGACGACACAACCATCGCGATAGAGCCAACAGGACGGCTTAGATGTCGACCAAGACTTGGTATGAAGTCATACATCACCGGGACAAGCGAGTTTCCCCCTCGTATCTAACTTCTGGTCAGATAATCCCTAGGATTATCCAAGGTACAGTGCTAGATCTTATCTTACCACTCCCCGGCTTTTCAACCATGGATCATCAACGCGTTCAGGAACTTCAGACCCCTGTCAACCTGCATCTCACTAAGTGAGGATGACGAATGCCGCGCCGACTGCCGAGACTGATGCAGAGGAAGCCCAATGATGCCGGCCTTTCATTGATTCTCGTTGCTGCGGGCCACAATCAGTGTCTCTAGTTGCCGAGCACGAGCACCGCTTGGCTGTCTTGCCGATCGCCATCCAACTACCACCAACGGCTACTTGGCCGTCTTGGAGGCTGACCGGTGACAAAAGCACGTCTAAGTGCTACCTGGGACACGGCTAAACTTAGGTCTATTTGTCCTACGCGACAGAATCCTCGCCATCTTGTGTCCTCTCGGCGCCATCATATCTTACTGAACGCTCTATCGTATGGGTTTGGTGGTTTGCTTGCTCGACAACAGGCGCCATTTTTACTATCACTGTAAACGAGGCTAGCCTTTTTCGAAGCCGTGTAAGAAGAAGAGAAGGCGAAGGCCGCAATCTTATACATACAGGACCTCGTGGCGTCCCTGCAAGCGCAGCACGCATCCAAGTGAAACATAGAATCGCAAGCAACCGCTGCGGTTCGCCGCATTCTTCTCCGGACCACAGCCCATGGTCTCTCCATGATCCTCTTTGGTCGATTGTAGTATGCTCATTGTACGACTAGTTACATTCCGGAAACATGGGAATGCAACAAGCCGGTAAATGCTTTCCCCACCGAGAAGTACTCGGCTTGGACAGAGATTCGCAGAAGTTGGAGCAGCTGGTCACCGTGGTCAGATATATCATGCAGCTAGGCTGTAGCCGAGCCTTTTATCTCCACGCTTTTTCTTGGTCGTTCCACTCCTCCATGCTCATTGTGTGCGTACATTGGCTCAAAACAATGTGTGCCGTCCCCGGCTGAGAAACCACCGCTCTTTCTGGAGTGTAGCAGGGTCGAATGGACATCTTTTGCCGGACTCTGGGGAAAAGGCAGCGTCCACGGACTATTTAAGGTCCACTGACCAAAGCAATCTCCTCATGTCCCCGGATTTATCCTCCTCTCCACGTCTTTCTACCAGCCCCGACTGTCGAGACCTGGCACTTCGTTGTTTAGGTGAACTGGTGTTCGAGTTCAAACCAGAAAGCTTGAAGGAGTAACGATCATCGCTACCAGTCATGCCTCTACCAAAGGAGGACACGGAGTCACCTCCTGTCGAAGAGGCCCATGCTGGCCCTGGCAGCTCAGACAAGGCGGCGCGAGCCTCCACTGCCGCTTTGCTCCGCAATCCGCTCGTCGGACTCACCACCGATGAGCTTGTGAAGGAGGCTGATAGCTTCACCGATTCGAAAGGGTTACAAGGGCACCGAGATATCTTCCGCAAGGGTGCAATGGTTGCCCAAGTGATCAATAAGCCTGACGGTTTCGAATCCATCACCGCCCTCAACGAGGAAGAGAAGGCAGTACTACGAAAAGAAATAACCCATCGATGGAGTCAGCCAAAGTCCCTTTACTTTCTTTGCGCTCTTTGTGCAGGGAGTGCTATAGGTTGGCAGTTTCTATTTCAACGAGATCACGCCTAACAGAACGGAAATGCTAATGCCGCTTATATACAGTACAGGGAATGGACCAAACAGCCGTCAATGGTGCTCAGGTACGTTCCGATCCACGTAAATAATCGGTAAGTGGTGTTAACAACGATGCAGGAGTACTACTACGCGACCTTTGACCTATGGGACGCAAGAATGCAGGGTCTGGTCAACGGAGCCCCGTATCTTTGCTCTGCGCTTGTCGGATGCTGGAGCTCTCCTCTGCTCAACAAGTACACTGGACGACGAGGAACCATATTCATCTCGTGCTTCTTCTCCGTCGTCACTGGGTTTTGGATGGCTGCGGCCGACAGGTAAGATATCATGCCGTCCTCCTGAATCATGTAGCTCTAACCCACCAAAAGTTGGTACAACCTTTTGATCGCCCGCTTTGTGCTTGGTTTCGCCGTTGGTGCAAAGAGCAGTACTACGCCAGTCTATTCAGCAGAGAGTACACCCAAGTCTATTCGCGGTGCTTTGACGATGATGTGGCAGGTAAGCGGGCACTTACAGAGCACATGTGATTTCAATCAACTGACACACATCTAGATGTGGACAGCGTTCGGAATAGCCTTGGGCTTCATAGTCTCCGTTGCATTCAGAAACACAGATTTTCTAGGAGAGAACACTCAGTGGCGATGGATGCTTGCTAGTACATCCGTGCCCCCCTTGGTAGTCATGGTACAGGTGAGTTTCCTAGTCTTATTCCGCTCTTCGTGGTGCATTACTACATATGTGCCGCTGTAAAATGGCAATCTGACGTTTGAGCAGGTCTACTTTTGTCCTGAAAGTCCACGATGGTACATGGAAAAGGGAAGGTATCAGAAAGCTTTCCAGTCAACTTTGCGACTCCGTCACCACCCTATTCAGGCGGCGAGAGATATGTTTTATGCATACAAGCTCCTCGAGATCGAAAATCGGGCGCGTAGTGGCCGTAACTGGAAGGACTTCTTCACCGTCCGAAGGAACAGGCGTGCGGCAATGGCTTCGTACTTCGTCATGTTCATGCAACAGTTTTGCGGTTCGTGCTACCCGAACCCCCCCCCCATAGAACCCAGACTTATCGTACAATTGCTGACTTGCTACAAACCTTTGAAGGCATCAATGCTATGCAAGTGAACCATCATTCAAACGGAACTGTGTATTATGAGGCTAACCAATGACACACAGGATGTACTACTCGACAAACATCTTCGAGATGGCCAATTTCGATCGCAGTACAGCTCTTCTCACTTCAATGGGGATGGGACTGATCAACTGGCTTTTCGCTATCCCTGCTTTCTATACCATCGATACGTTCGGCCGGAGGAACCTTCTTTTGGTCACGTTCCCCCTCATGTCGCTCTGCTTGTTTTTCACCGGCTTCAGTTTCCTGATGCCAGACGGTACTGCAAGACTGGCTTGCATTGCAACCGGCATCTACCTCTTTGCAGCGGTGTATTCACCAGGCGCTGGTCCCGTGCCCTTCACTTACAGCGCGGAGGCGTTCCCGCTGCACATCCGTGACATCGGAATGAGCAGCGCCACGGCCGTCACCTGGGGATTCAACTTCATCATCAGCTTCACGTGGCCTTCGATGATCAACAGCTTTGGTCCAACAGGTGCCTTCGTGTGGTACGCCTGCTGGAACATCTTCGGCTTCGTTGTCGCATACTTCTGGCTCCCGGAGACCAAGAACCTAACGCTGGAAGAGCTCGACAGTGTCTTCTCCGTCCGCAGCCGCGACCATGCCGAGTACTACTCGTCAAAGATCCCTTGGTACGCCAACAAGTACTTGTTGCGTCGCGACGTGAAGCCTTTCCCGGCTCTATATGAATTGGCCGAAGACGATCAAGACTATGATGGACCACGCAAGGCCAGTGTGCATCATAATGAGACTGGGCTCGTCTCCAGGCAGTCAAGCGAGAAGCAAATCTGAGAATGGAATCTGTTCAATTAGATTTGGATGAACCAGTCTTAAACCCATGAATGGTCTTAAAAGCATTGTACGGGGTTGGTGTAATTATGAGATAGGTAGCTCGACATACATGTGGTGGCTCATGAGTTGACGATTTTATTAATTTTACTACGTATGTCTTTCCCTGATTGCAACCTATTTGCATGTTGCCAGAGTCGCAGTTCATTCGAATAAAGTTGAAGTCTCATTCATTCAGCATCCCGATTGCTTGATAGGTAATGTCTCTTTCTTAAATGGCTATATTATGCCTTCGAAACCCTCGACTTAGCCTCCCACTATAATAGCTGGCTAGGTACCATTATCAGTTCACTTCATGGCGTACCTATCGTTGAAACATGAGATTGTATACTAGATAACATCTGAAGTCTTGGCTTCCGACACCGTGGTTCCTCCACTGTCTTTTTCCGTTACCACTGGTGTCATGCCATCTGTTGCAACGTACAAACTCATCACCTTCGGGCCGGGGTAATGCTTAGCTGCATGAAACGCCCACCACAAGGCGGTGATAGCTACAGTTCCCACCAGTATCACACTACTCCAATTCATAGTCGCTTCTGTAACTGGCAACACAAAAGCTGGTTGGTTGTGCCGTTAGCATTCGATATTTGTAATGTCTTGTGGCGAGAGAAGACCCACGGAAGCAGAAAAGGACGTCAAACAGTATGATAAAGAACACGGAGAGTCCGTTGATAGCGTATCCAGCCTTGCCCAAGTGAAACGGCCCTCGTGGGAAATATCTTCGGCCCGAAAGCATGTTGGCGGCAAACGGAATCGCATAGGACACAGACGTTAGGATGATGAATGAGCCTGCCAATGCCAGAAAGGCTGCAGAGCTGCCGAGTGGTATGACACCCAGACCGGTTACGACGAAGCCTGGATTGCGATCGTTCAGACGGCAAGCCTCAATAGAGAGGTGGGAGTGACTCACAGACGAACAAGGTGGCCCAAACGGGGCAGCTCAGACGCTCGTTGACTTGCGCGAACACATTTGAAAAGGGAACGGCATCATCTCGGGCAAGGGCCCAGTATGTTCTCGAGACCTGAGAATGATTTAGGAATGGATGGGACCAAGTGCCGTCATTGGTCTCAAAAAGGGTTGCTCACAGTCAACATGAGGCCTACACAACATGTCAGGGTACAACTGAGCATGATAAATAGAAGCCCAAAAGCCGCGCCAGGGTTTCGGATGCCATTAAGGCTTGTCGTCGCCTGTACATATATGTTGGTCAGAGGGAACGAGTTGAAACCACCTTGAAGAGCCGTGATGTCAGTGATGGCATATGACAGCGCGACGGCGAAACAAAAAGCGTCTGCAGTAAGTCAGCCTAGGTCATATATCGTTGCAATTTCTACCCACAGATAAAGCCAAGGAATATCTGGAGAAGTATGGCTTTGGGAAGGTCTGTCTTGGGATGGGGCAACTCTTCAGCCATATGAGTAACAGAGTCGGGCGTGCCAATGGTGAAAGCACCGTTAAGAACGCCCAGTAAGAAAGCAACTCCACCAGGCCATCCTGTGGCGTTGTTCTCATGGAAGGATGCCCATACAAAGTGATTGCTTGCATGTGGCTTTGCCATGGTGGCAAGTACGACGATAATGATGACACCGCCAATCGTGACAAAAAGGGTACCCGCATGCTGGGTGTAAGGGGAGTACTTATTGGCAAAGACAACGAAGGCAGCCGATCCCCAGAGAATGATGAGATACCCGATAAAGACGTGGAACGGCTGACTGACATAGTCATCCCAGTTCCAGACAGCGTACATACTCACGGCGACGTTGCTTGAGATCTGGAGTAGGGAAGCCAGGGCGAACAGCCAGCCGTAGAAGTTGATCCAGCCGGTGAAGAAGCCGAGTGCTCGGCCCCAGCGAGGACCTCCGGCGATGGTCGCCCAGTGGTATACGCCCCCAGCCGTGGGCACTGACGATGCAAGCTTGCAGACGTATTAGATAATGTGCTTAACTAGTGCGCACAATAAGAAGATGGGTTGCGTCCAACAAACCTCTGATAAACTCAAACCAATAAGAGTATAGTAGAAGACGGCAACAAGGAGGCCGTATATGATGCCGGGCGGGCCACCGTTGACTAGACCGGCCCCGGCTCGTTATGAGATTATACTGGCAAGGGCCGGCTTGAACTTACGAATTGACACGGAGATGGAGGAGCCCAACGCTACCCAGGCGTTATCTACCGTGAGGGCCAAGCTAGCTAGCCCAAGAAATCCATATTGGCGTTTGAGTTGATCCCTGTGACCGGCGGCGTTCAGCGCTACGCCATCTTGAACCGCTACAACAGTTTCGTCATCAGAGGCGAGGGCCGGGTCGGCAGCTCTGCTCCGTGGCATCGTGCCTTTCAGACCAGGTCTTCAGTTCTAGGAAGTCGACTGTTCATTGCCGGACGAGGCGCAAGGAGACTGTGTTTGCGAGCTCGCGAGTCACCGGGAAAGGTCAATGTTGTGGCGTGCCAAACAAGGACCATAGGAGACAGAAAACGGACTCAGCGAGAACCAGGAGGACAGAGACCTCCCTAGAGATGTACGATGGAACAGGGAGAACGACATATGTATGTCCCCTATGGGCGGGCGGTCAGACAGTGCAGTAAGGTAACATCGAGCTTCTTCGCCATGTCTTGGGATGAAGCATACGGCTAGACGCGCATCCGTCCAATGGCTTACAAGAGCAGGCTCGCGCGACGTGCCACACCAGGAGTGGCGTTGCATCATTTTGGACGTGTTGTGTTAGACCTGTCAGCCTGCAGACGCGGTTGTTATCATCCGTCGAAGCAAAGCATCGTAACGCCGGCAGAAGCTGCAAAGCGGCCAGCCGAAGTCTTGGCGAAGCAAACGAGGGTACAAAGAGTACCGTAAGCGGCCGTGCCAAGGTGTGTGGAACGGGCCGTCCGATGACTCCCTGTTTTCCACCAACCACTTATAGAAGCAAGATTTTGTCGGGAGTGTGTAAAGCAGCATGCCATCCACGGAAACCGGTGCCAAATTGCAGAGCCCGGTGTCCAAAAACGGAACGGGTGTGCGGGAGTGCTTGAACCGTGCAAGTAAGCTTTTCTGGGCAGATTCGCGAGTGGCTCAACCGTATGCCAGCCATGTAAATCCAATCTCCCTTGAGTGGCGGCGACCATGTAGGGAAAAGCCCCGAAGCCGGTGGCTCGTACATCCATCCATGTGTGGATAACCAAGATCCAAAAGCATAATATGATGGAGCAGGGAGGATGCTTCATGAATACAGACTAACAGACTTCTCCCAATCCACAGCATGCGATCAGAGACTTGCTAGACCACTGAGTGCTGGCCCGATGTGACAATCACACCTTTTCGCTAGATAATCCATCCCTCCAATGTCTTCGTGCCTTATGTGAAGCAAGGGCTCTTGGAGATGAGGGGGTGCTTCACTAGTATCTGCCAGTGAGTGAGTCTTGAGGGATAATTTCATTCCTGCCCCTCTCCTGGTCTTTCATGTTATTAGCCGAATTAGTGAGCCTTGGTGATGATGCAAGAAGCATCTTGGAACACCGAACCTCTGCACATCTCCAATCCAAGGTGATAACGACATGGTTCTGCCAAAACCCAATCATCAAATACCATCGCATGCAGACTATTGCCCAACTGTCGTATCGGCTGCTTCGCCGATCTACCTGCATGAAGGGCCTCAAGCAAATCTCCAGTGCAACGAACGCAACGCACGACCTATTCGCACGGAACTAATGAATCTGGATATTCACACAGGGGTATTGGCTTCGAACCACGCACACTTACCCCTCAATCGTCCTTCTGGGACAGCATTCCTTCTGCGGGTCCCAAGCGACAACTTCTGAGTAGGTGGGTGGTTTAACTCGAGGTCTACCGATGATAGATGCCGAACAAGCATGTCTCGTCAGGATCTCAGGGCAGGAATCCATTGTCCAGAGTTGGTCTATGAACGTTTTGGCATTGCCGACGCGTCACGGCTACACTGACAACTTGCCGTCATCTCAAACTCTCGGGAAAGCTTCCCTAGCTACCAGACCTATGGTTCAGGGTCTCTGCCTGGAACCTCGACCCTATCCAAGGCTGCCCACCCAACTTAGAAATACACTCCGCCACTGCCCGGCTGCCATTCAAGACCATTACCCCACGATATGTATGCAGGCACGTAAAGTAAGAGGGTAGCAATGAAGTTTCTTCTTCGAAGATGCCCAATTGCAAGTGAGAAACATTGATCGCCACTCTCAAAGTTTCTATTTGACGATGATAGCAAACACTTAAGAATCCAGAGGCTCGTGTCGATGTGCCACAATGTACTGCTCACCACTCCCATTTACACACGTTTCCTACGGCAGTAGAGATTCATCTCAAGACAACGCAAGAGGCGTTGGGCTGGTGTCTAAATGGATATCCACACGCTTCTGGTTAGCATCCTGGCCGTCATCCTTGTCACCCTCTCGCCTGTCGAGAGCACACCTCAATTAGAGAGACGATGCCTTCCATTCGCAAACGGCAGCTTCGTGATTCATCAACACCAACTTTATCCCGACTGTGCGGACTGGGATGTTGATAACTGCGTCATATACTTCGGGTACTCCTCACCAGTATACTCTTGAGCGCTGTTGCTAAAGCTAGTGTCAGGTCTAAAGCCAATGCCAGTGTCATTGTTTACGACCCTTATATGAACAAGATAGTCAACATTTTGATGTTGAGCGACATCACGAATAACCCGAACCTTCAAATCGGCGGCGTTCGAGTCGATCCGCACACGAAGCTTGTGTCCATCGTCGCTAATGCCGCTGCCCCCTTCAGCACTGGCGGGCAAGATGTATCCGGCGACAGCTTTATTATCAAGTATGATGCTGCCAAGGAACAGGTGCTGTGGAGCAAAAACATCACCACTATTTCCAAGGGCGAGTATGCTGGCTTCCGGGATATCGGATACGACTCCAATGGAAACACCTACGTCGTCGGGACGTTCCCAGGAACTATAATGAAAGTAAACCGGGAAGGCTCTGATATCATTCCTTGGTATCTACCTGCGAAAATTGACCACACCAAAACTGGGTTTTCAGGACTTGCAGCAGCTGGAAATGTCCTGTTAACCAGTAACAACGAGGATTCGCAGATTTACCGTTTCGATATGACAGCTGACAAGGGCAGTCCTGTGCTTGTTCGTAGATCGCCCGACGCAACATTGGCCATGACCGGTGCTATATATCTACCACCAAGATACGACGGCAAAGTTCTGCTCGTTGCCGAAAACGCAAAGGGCATAACCGTTCTCCGCTCCAGTGATGGATCGTGGCAATTGGCCGAGCATCTCGGCACGGTACCGAACAACTCATCGGCGGCGCAAGGAGGTACCATTACCGCTGCGGTGCAAGTCGGCGATAGCCTCTACATGGTTGAAGGGTTCTCTCCGGATCCTCCTGTCTCTAACTCGGCTGCTGGGAATAGGACAGAGTTCCCCATGGTCGACATTACCTTGGAAGTTGAAGGGCTTCTGAATAAATAGCGATCGGGGGAAGGCAGTTTACTAAACTCATAGCCTTATGGCTATTCGTTTATTCTCGGCCAGTGCTGACGCTCGTCCATGTTTACTTCCACGGGCGTCGTATGTCTTGCTACGAGATATATCCGCTCATTCAGCTGTTGATCCTTGGGAATTCTAGATAATCCCGAGGTCTGGTTATCACCAAGTGGGGTATCAAATGTTCAGGGACGCGAAGGCCCTTTGGCTTCGGATCGGAAACTGTTGATCTAGCTCAATGAGGCATAACATTGTCTAAGTAGGAGCCACATACCCTTCCAGACCTTTGAATGTGGTTCACCATAGTTCCTAAATGCTTTGACTAAAGAAGCCTCGCATGACACAATCGAGGCTCATGGGATTGAGTCACTCGAGGGCTTTGTCTGTGGCTGCGTCAGTTAGTTCAGATGCTTAACACTTAATCAACGCTACTAGATATCTCTTACGTTCCGCCGTGTTTTATTTTGGCCATTCCTTTGCTTCGCTACTTTGCTCACTATGATGTAGTTCCGTAAATCATGGCTGTGTATCTTTATTCTCCTTCTCATCTTTCTCCGCCTAGAAACCTATCACCCTCTTTCCCAACACCTTCAGGGCAGTAATTTATCGTCATCCGAAGTATTAATAAGGTCCGACTCGGAGAAAGGTAACGGAAAAAGAAAACTTCTTCGAGACTGCCTCCCCATACCTAACAGACTCACTTCGGCTCGAGGTCTTGTACAGTATTTCGCGTATTGATATCTCACTCAACAGCCCCCTCTCACATCATGAGTTGGCCGCAGCAACTACGTGAGGGTAAGAAGCAACCACAGACAAAAGTCCGAGACTGCAGTAGTTGGTATGAAATGCGAGATCAGCGAGCCGACGCGCACGTTCAGCAACGAGCAGACCACATCCGCAATAGCTCCGTCATACCCAACCAAAGCACCGAGACCCCAATTCAGCTCCGTAACGAATATGTCCGCAACCATGTGGATGTTTCCATAGGTAACAGGCATTTCCATTCCATCTTGGATCACTATCGTGATATGAGAAGTTTGCCCCAATCTCAGACGGCTCTCACGGCACACGATCCAATCCCACGTCAGCTTGACTAGCGGCCCGCTGGCAGTGAGAGATCAGGGACAAGGCCAGTTCAAAACTTCTTCACACAGTAACATGTGTTGCAGACCTATGCGATAGTCGTTGGGTAACTTCAAAACGCCATAATACAAACTGGATATCCGGTCTTGAGACTGCAGTAGGTCATCGCATCCAGCCAACGGTACAGTCGCACTCGAAAACAGACACGGCTTCTTTGCATATGCAAGAGTCTTCGCGTAAATTTGTTGACATAAGGAGCGAGACTCAGTTGTTTCATCTATATACTTCTCCTAGCAACTGGCGACTTGGAGTCCAACTCTGCGGTTGTAGGAAGTCAATAATACGACCAGTCGGTGAAACCTGCCCGTCCGGGCATGAGCACAAATTCATCCCCTTCACAGTACGGGATGTGTGAGAGCGCCATCTCTAGAACCAAAGAAAAACTAAATCATCAACTGAAGTTTCCAGCTTCTGTCATTCTCACGTCGCTCGGTCCGGCAGCGGCGACAAACCAACATGATGTTAGGTTCTAGATGCCTCCGCCTTCAGTCAAAGGTTCTGCTCCACCACAGTACTGGTCTCGTAAATCTTGTCTAAACATGCACAAGAAAACGAAACGGTATGGAATATTTACTAATCAACACTCAGCGAACGCCTCATTGTTCAGATCCTACCCAACGGCTGGTCAACAATACAGCAACAATCACCCTGCCACACCTACACAACCCGCCTTTGACTATCTACTCCCGCAAAGCCGGACACGTGAGCCCTTTCCACATGAATCAACAAAAATAGTCTATAAACTAATCAGGAGTACCCAGGAAACACCAAGATGACTAGCGCTGCAGCAAAAGGGCATGGGCAAATCAACATGCCCGCGACTTCACCTCACCCGGCTCTAGGAGCTTCACCTTCACAGATCTGGTCTCGTACGTTTTGCCTGTGGAGCCTTCACATCATGGTATATTCGATTCTTTCACTGACAGAATCAAGCCACAATCACGCAATTCAGTCCAAGCGGTCGCCCGTTGCAGAATCCAATGATAGCGTCGTTCTCATCCGGGCAGGGGCACCCTGTGAGGGCGCGACTTTGTGAGTATCGCTCCCTAACCCTATATCACCAACTCAGTTGTCTCATTTATTCTTTTCCTTGATATATTTATCTGTGCAGTTAATCTCATCCGATATTCTTCGTCTCGTTTCGCTGACTTTCGTTTCATCAGATACTGACAAGAATCGACGAGCCAGCGTGGTCAAGGTCCCGAGCCCGTTGAAGCAAACCATATATAGCAGCTCTCCTGCCGTGCCCTCTACTCTTCGTAGTGTCAACTTCCCGCCTCTCGACTCTCCCACGAGATCTCCTAGCTCCGACTCGACTATCGACGTAAACCAAACCCCTTCTGCTCGCCGGCCCAGTGTCTCCGTGCTTGGTTGCCGGACTGGATCGGTGTTCGACGACGATCCTTTCGTCACATCGCAGCCCAGCCCTCAGACATTCCGAACGAAATCTCCATTCAGCAAAGGTTGCGCGTCGTTGGCCGAGAAAGTTGCGCGACAAGTCGCTAACACGCGCTCCCTCGCCCATCATGGTTACCGCGGCCCCATCGAAGTGGGCGATTTCGTCTGCCTGATCGACCCCTACACCGGCCAGCCCGACCCGATTGCAGCCAACCATCCCGATGGGAGGGGCAACACAGTCATCCGTGACTTTCGATCCCAAAAAGACATCAGCGAAATCATGCCCTCAGACAATGGCCGTGCCGAGTGGGGTAGGAAGGGTGAGTTCAAGGGTTTCGAGGACTCCATCGCTGCCGCTTGGATTCGCGGCGCCAGTTAGAACCTGGACACCGACAAGAAGGCGGAAGAGCTCAAGAGCAAGACCTTCAATACCGTCGGCAAAGATGCTTTCATGGGAGCCAGGCTGGGCGAGGGAAACGAGGATGTTTTGGTGGAAGAGGAGGAGGCGCCGCCGGCTACTACGCAGTTGGGTCCGACGCCTTACTGGATCAAGAAAGCGAACGAGATATTAGGCATCACGAATGAGGGTGAAGATGATGCAGAGGGCTTGTTTGAATACCACGACTTTTAGTGTTCTTCATGAGGCGATACTTGGACAAGCGGATGTCGCTGAGATGAAGGCTTTTACTTTGTAGAGCTTATTGAGAACAGCCATGCTATTGAAGATGTAGATTGTTGGCCTGGATGCAAAACATGGCAAAAGACTCGGACGAGGCACCACGAGGTCCGAATTCGGATATGTGAAAGCGAAGGTACCGAATGTTTGTTCAACTCGAGTACAAAAATCAAACCATGTTCCATCATTGACATTTCCCCAGTGCTTTGAAACTGCTGGCTTAGACCTCGAGTTGAACCATGGAAGTCGAGACGCAGAACTGCGTCTCTGGCCTGGCGAATCCTTCTCCCTCAAGATGTCGTAAGCCAATCGATATAAACTTCTTCAAATAGCGTCTCTGACATTTGGTTTGCCGTGTCGACAGACTCACACCAACCTAACCGGCTTCAAAGCGAAGATATTCGGAGCGGTCTTGGTTCCGTTCGAAGGGGTCTGAGTTCCATTCGAAGGAGGAGAAGGTTTGCCGCCTCCTTTGCCGCCGCCTTTACCACCATCGCCACCTTTGCCACCATCGCCGCCTTTGTCACCATCGCCGCCTTTGTCACCATCGCCTCCCTTATCACTGTCTGCACCACGACCGCATCCAACTATGTACAGCCTGACCTCACCGCACTTACCAGCCTGGCCGTTTTTCTTGTAAAGGTTGTAAGTCATGTTGTCGGCCTCGCACTGGTAGTACTTTGACATGTCCTGGAAATACATCCTGCCGTCACAGCCGACTGACCAACCCTTGTCGGGCTTCTGACCCACGTCACATTGAAGCGTGTCGGTAGGGGCTGCGAGTGTTGTCAGCCCACGCGACCCTTGGATGGGATGAGGCACGATGGGGAAGAATGGGAGCAAACTTACGCGTCCACCACATGCCACGTTTCTTGTCGTCGACGATCTGGCCGGACGACATGGAGAAGTTCATAGGCTTGAGCCCGATCCTGAGCTGTCCGCTGTCCAGCTGACCAACCCAGCCGGCGGCGGTGCCCTTGGACTTGACGCGGAACTGCTTACAGTCTTTCAAACTGCCTTCAGTCTTCGCATCACCACCACCTTGGCAATCCTTGTCGGCACCCATGTCACCGTTGCTGCCTTCGGGTTTTGCATCACCACCACCATCACCTGCCCCGGCGGGTTCGCCCCTAGGGATCATCAACGAGGTGGCGAGGTCTCTGGGCACAAGTGCTACGGCAAGCGAGCTTGTAGCCAGGGAAAGAACGGCAGCTAAAGAAAGACGCATCTTTTATGTCCGTTCATGTATCTGACGAGTCCCTTTTCGAATACGTAGAGGAGTGTCGGAAGGAAGAAACAAGGCAATCTAGGTTGCCCACTGGGAAAAAGAATGTAGGAACAGCGGCCTTGCAAAGCGTACCCCGTGTTCGAGAAGAAAAGATGGTTGGGTAAGGGGAAGTCAGAACGTAAAATATTTCATGGTACTTTGGCTTGAATATAGCGCAAAGAAAATTACAAACAACCTTTGGGCTTAGAGTCTTGGGGGGGGGGGCAGGATGAGGGAAAGCGCTGTGAGCACTGGTAGGAGGAAAAGTTCAGCTTTTTATGCTTTCGAAGCCCCCTCAAAGTTTGGCCATCTGCCGATATTTCATTCGCCTTTTTCGAAGCAAAAGGTCCGAAGGGTGGATGAGAAGGAAGGGGTTCCAGCAACCGCACATACCATGACAGCAGACAATGAACAATACCGTGTTAGTTAGTACCGAAAGAAAAGACGAAGAAGTCATGTGAGTGAGGATAAATCGACAAGAACAACAACAGCATCATCATCAAAAGAGCGGGGTTATTTCCACGTCGTTCGAATCAATCTCGGGAGCAAGAGAAGTGGTATGTGTGGGAGACAGCGGCATCGGCAAAGAGGACCGAGGCAGAAACACCGATTCGAAACTTAGAGTACGGGTCCACCAAGGATGGATCGAAGGCGCTTCATCGCTATGTATTTGCCCCTTTGCGAGTGTGGCTGGAATTGTGAGTTCATAGCTATATGGCTGGTATATCTTCAGAATCAATTCTCGTCGGATGGAGAAGAGGGAGCGAGGCGTCGGCAAAGTTTCGTACGACTCATTTTCAGACGAGGGGACAACACCACCATGGACCCATATGCGGGGTGTTGGACGGAGCAGACAAAGCGGACGAGGCGTCGACACGCCGGCAAGAAAGAAGCAATCGGTCACACGAACATAAACTTTGGAGCGCGAGGAGCAGCGGCGTCATTCAGAGGTCAGTGGTTGAGACCGAGGTTGGAGTAGTTGACACCGAGACGACACCAAGACGACACAAACAAACTCTCCTGCTTGGCCGCGACGATGAACCCTGGAGGTTGCTGAAGTCTAAACCATCTACGAGTCACCGAGCTCACCGTCGCCCGATCTTCCTGATTACGTCAAGGGTCGGCGATGTACGTGGATGGGCGTGTGGTGACGTGGACGAGCGACAGATTTTGCAATGGTAACCGGAGAAACTCAAGGGGCGAAGCGAATAAAAAAAAAACTAAAAAAAATTCATCAGTTGGATCAGGTATGTATTGTAAATGGTGCATAATCATCAAGTCATCTTTCGTGGCATTCGATGTTTTGTATTCTATAGTTTGTCTTCTTTTCTGGCTTCAAACAAGAGAACGTTACTAACCTCAATAGGAGGACATGAAAAGGTGGGGTGGGTTTCCACGGAAAGCAACTTGCCATTCAAGACAACACAATGGGGGGG
Source organism: Colletotrichum navitas (assembly GCF_030913465.1). NCBI lineage: Eukaryota > Fungi > Ascomycota > Sordariomycetes > Glomerellales > Glomerellaceae > Colletotrichum > Colletotrichum navitas. The sequence goes on from NW_026850592.1 coordinate 133,084, forward strand.
GTATCATACGGTTACAACGCCATGTCCAGTTCTCCGAGAAAAGCGTGGAGATGTTTGGAAACATTTCGCGGCTGAAAGTCTATGTTCAGCGCGAGAGAAACAAACGGGGAAGCACAGGGATTCCCGAACATGCAGACCCGGAAGAGCCTCATTCGGGTGCCGGACGACAGCCTCACGGTCCGGAAATGCCAGGATGGTAATGAACTGAAATGGCTCCAGCTGGACCCCTCACTGGCCCGTGGTCTCACGGCCAACAATGGTCAGGTATTCCACTCCCTAAAGCGCCCGAATGAGAACGATCGCCATGTTCTTCTTCTTCGTCTTCAATGTCAGCAGCCCCAGTTGGCCATCGTTGATTGCCCACCTGTAAGGCGAGGCTGCCGAAACTTCGGCGTCGCGGCGTAAGAGATTCATTTAGCAAGCCCTGTTCTGGCGACTTCATGTCTTTCTCCTCTTCTTGGAGGCGTTGCTGGCACTCCGATCAGAGATGGCCTTGACTGACGTGTTGTAACTCGTCTCCGAGGCCGCACCATCGCCACCGTCTTCGCTGTCCGAGTCCTCGTCTGATATCTCATCGAGTGGGATCATATCGTCCGAGTCGTCATCAACGCCTTCAGATGCCTTGGCTACCGACTCGTTGTTGCCTTTGGCCTCGTCGTCTTCAGAGCCAAACCCTTCAAACTCGTCGCCTTCTTGTTCCTCGTCACTGTCACTACCAACAGAAGAGGGGCCCATGGAAGTGCCAGCCACACTGTCGGCCATCTCGGCCGCGGTACGTTTCCGCTTCTGAGGCATCTCGCCCAGCCTACCGCTACGTCCCTCGATGCCCTCGGTTGTGTTCTCGCCCTCTTCTTCGACGGGGGCCGGAGTGAACCAAGGAATTTTGCCACGCATGAAGTCGTTGAGTACCATCTTGGCGACTCCGTCCAAGTCCGGCTCTCCCCCCTTCAACAGACGACCGCTCTTTCGGGCAATCATCTCGAGGAACTCCATGTGGTTGTTCCACCCCTTGAGCTCGTATGTCCTCTCCATATGGTGCGTCTTGACCTTGGCTAGGACAGCTGGGATGTACTGCTCCGGGTTGTCGACGTTCTCGACGCGGACAACACCTCGGAGCAGAAGGTCCTGAGGGGTGTCAGTCTGCGACGGCGGTACGATACCGGGGCAGTCAATCATGTCTAGTCAAGTTAGCGTGTGCTTAGGAGACGACGAGAGGGGCACGAGAGAGCACGTACAGATCTTGCGGGTGAGTGTGATGTACTGCCAGACCTTGGTCTCACCAGGGATAGGCGCGACAGTGGCGACCTTCTTCTTCCTCAGGGTGTTGACAATACTGCTCTTGCCGACGTTGGGGTAGCCGATGAGGCCGACTGAAATTTGCTTGCGGTCGCTGTGAAGCTTGGCATACTGTCTCAGAAGCTCGATCAAACTGCCCTTGCCAAAGGGATTCGTCAAACTCGAGTGCATTGCCAGAGTAGGTTTGTCTTTGGAAAAGTATTTTACCCAACGGGCCTAGGTCAAGTTAGCTTCTGCAGCAGCAAGCAGGCTGTGGCCAAACACAATGCTAGTGTTGAAAGTATGTATGCTTCGCTACTAAGAAATACCGCCATGGAGAGGCTCGGAAGAGCACTGGCAGACTTCAACTCAAAGTGATGCAATTCCATCTCATGATGGGAGATCCAAAACGGACCCCATCAGCCCTGGCCCGAGAACCAGGACAGCGAGACGGCCGTCGATTTTCCCAGTGTTTAACGGAGATCCTTTCATTGGGGGCAGCGAATGTGCGAAAGAATTCCTGACAAAGACACTGGGGTTTTGGTCGGGGAGAGAGGTGTGGAGAGGAAGACAGAGATAGACTTACAGCAACGCTGGTGGGCACCAGGTCTGTCTTGTTCAAGACGAAGATGAGATGCTTGTGAGGGGCCTCCTCGCGCAGGTACTTCTCAACACTGCGACACCTAGTACCCAGGGGGTCGCGGGCGTCCAGGACATGGATGACAAGGTCGGAAGAGTCCAGCACACGGTACAGCTCGTTCCAGATACGTTTGCTTTGACCCTTATTGAAAATGGGCTCGATTGACATGGTGACATGTTCCTCGCCCTCACCGTCTTGGTCCGCTCCAGAATTCCCACTGAGGAGCTTAGCCTGCTCGAGGCGATCGTTATAGCTGTCCAAGTCCTTGTCGACCTCTCCGGCCAAGTCGGTAATGGAGCTCGCACCAATCTTGACGCGCTTCCTCTGCGATTTGGGACCAAAGGTGTCTCCGAAAGAAGACGTCTCAATCGTCATCTTGGCCTGGTGCTTCTTAAGACCGTTGGTGTCGGAACCATCCTTGATCAACGACATGGGCAGCTTGTTGCTCTTGAGCAGGACAGAGTAGGGGTCTGCGGCCTTCTCCGCCATGGCGCTGCGAAACGCCGTCAAGCTCTCCTGGGAAATGACACGGGTGTTGCCGAACCACTTGCGGTTGGGCTCGATCCGGGCGGTAGGAATATCTCGGCTCTGGTACGAGGCGGCCTTTGTGATCTCGCCGTCGGCGTTGCGCTGCGGCTTGCCATCCTTGTACATGTTGAGTTGCCTCACCCGCTTGGCAGAGCTGTGGTCGATACGTCAGCCAACTGTTCTCACTGATCAAGCAATCTCATGCTGGTGAGACGGAGGGGGGAAAGCCCTACCGGTAGAAGTTCTCGCCCTTGACCTTGACATTGCCCATGCCATCGCCGGTCTTGCCCTGGCGAACCTTTCGGCTCGCCTCTTTCTTTCCGGTTCCCATCTTTTGTGACCGCGAACTCGCCCAGTCGTGGAGGTAAGAACTTGACAAGAGGGGAGAATAGGGGGGTGAGACTGGGCAGAAGTTGGAGTCGGTGAGATTGTAAGAAAGGATTGAGAGAGGGAGGTTGGAGCTTTGGCGCGCGCAGTAAAGAAGATCTTTCTCTGCAAGTGGTGGGGTCTGCTTGGGAATTTTTTAGTGGAGTTGTTGAAATTTTTTTGGGGACTTCGGGGCGAGCACGCGCCGTTGCGCCGAGGAGCCAATCAGAGCCACGGACACTGCCCTCACAGATGCAGCTTCAGACTCCCAGTGTCCGCCATCCTTTTTTCCGCATTCTCTCGAGACTGAGAAAGTCGGCAAGCCACACCCTGCGCTCACACCGGAGCGTGTGCCTATCCAGCCCTGGACACTCCCGAGAATTTCTCAGCTCCATGATCTCAACACCACTCAGCCTGCATCTCGAGCCACGAATCGATTCCACCCCCAGCGTCGCCCTCGCCGTCGTCCCTCCTCTTACAACCGGTGCCGCCGTCATTGCCCTGGCAAACGCCATCTTGTCGACACCATGTCATCAAGATGTCCCTGCGCGCGATTGACGCGGCTCCCGACCGTCATCGCCGCTAGACCATCCTACATCAACCTCACACGACCCTTCTCTACCAAGACGGCGAAACTCAGCGTGCCCCCCGAATCCCCCGCCTGGATCCAGGTCCCGACGCCGCCTCAGTCGCAGTCCTCCGAAGAGAAGCCCCCCGTCGTCAAGGGCACCCTCCCCACGCCCCGCGACATTTTCCCGCGTAAGGAGGCCGACCGCAAGGTCCAGCCCGGGTACCTCGAAGAGACGGCGCCCCTTCCCACGGGCAAAGCCTCCGCGAAGATCGCCCCGCCCGGCTCGCGCCTCGAGCACCGCCGCCGCATGGCTGACACCCGTCGCGAGAATCTTGGCATGGCCCTGCAGGGTCTCTACAAGCGCAAGCAGGAGCGTGTCGAGGCAGAGACCACCGTCAGGGAGCGCCGTCTTCGCGACCACCAGCAAGCCGCCATGGCTCCCGAGCGCCAGGACGACCTCTTTACCCGCAGCTCTGTAGTCTCCTCCCTGGCCAAGACGACTGCTGTGGAGCTCGACCCCCGACGCTACGCTCGCGCGAACAAGAGCAAGGCCCGGACGGCCAAGCTGGCCAAGCAAAAGAGCGAGGCAAGGCAGGATGCGCTGATGGAGCTGTACATCAACGCCTCCAAGTTCATCGTCTCCGAAGACGAGCTGAGCAAGGAGCTCGACAAGCTCTTCTCCGAGGACTTCTGGAAGCGACAGGGCAAGTCTATGGCCCACGACGCCGACAACGCCTGGGATGTCTGGGGACAGCCTCCGACGGTGCGAACCATGCTGGACGAGATGATGAGGAAGCAGCAGCGCGCTATTGACTTCCAGCAGAGCGAGCAGGATAAGACTGTCAAGAGGCAGAAGACCATCGCCGAAGAGTTGACGGGCGGCAAGATGGAGTAAAGGGGTGTGCCTTGCTACACGAAATGGCACTGCCGGTTAGCCAGGGGTCAGCTGGTCCGGCGTACTGTATCAAAACCAAAAAGTGTATTGGCCCTGCAAAACCTCACGTTTGGAAGTTGTGGCGGCTTGGGTCAGACAGCACATTGTCACGTCTTTGCGTACCGCCATACCAAAAGTTTGAGTGCTTCTAGTCACCTGGAGCTCGCGAGTCAACTTGTACTACCATCAATTCTTTGTAGCATTATAAAGCCGCCAATGTCAGAATATTATAACATGGCATTCCCTCCCAACGCCGTCAAGCAGCTCTTTCCCCATATGCACAGTGACAAAATATAGCAGTTGGAAAGGAAACGGCTGTATGTGTTTCTGCGTCAAAAATATCTATGAAAACGACCGAAGCTGCCATGGCCCTCGAAAGGACGGCCTATTGATGCTTCCGTACTCGTACACTTGTATGCCAAAAGCACCTGCCAACTTGCTGGTTTCGCCAGATGGCTGTGCCATCACCTCTTCTCGACGAGAAGGAAGTGCATAGCGGCGTAAGCTAGGATGAGGAATACGACACCAAAGATACCGAGATTGAGGACATCGGTCCAGAGGGCGTCATTGTTGAAACCAAAAGAGCTCAAGATCGCGGCTCCTGGGACAGTAATGTCAAGGCCGTACTTCTTGTCGACGAGGGTGAGTTGCAGCACCTCGTTGACAATGAGCGATTCAAAGCCGTAATGGAAAATGGAAAGAGTCTGTAGCCAAAGAGCGGCTTTCGGGATGGCGTTGTGGTTGAGAAGCAAACCAGCGAAGAGCAAGCTGAATAGCATGACTAAGCTACCGATCAGGTTGGCCACTCCACCGTCCTTGCAAACGATGCCAATGAAGAGGCAGATTGCAGCAGCCGCGAAGTTGAACAGGACTAGGACAAGGAGGAATTTGAAAAAGTGGCCGGCATCGGGAACCAAGCCGGTCATGGGGTAAATGATGGCGCCCATCAGAATGGGTGGAATGATTCGCAGCGGAATTATGTCGAACAGGATCTTGGCCGCAAAGTAGGTGATGGGCGAGTAGTAGCCATTGGCGCGCTCTCGAACGAACAGGAGCCTCTCAGTCGCGAAGACGGTCAAGCTGGTCAAGGTACTGAACCCGAACAAGGCCAACAGGAAGAAGAACAAACCCAAACGGTTCTGGAAACCCGGAATGTCGTCGGTCAGTCCGTAAAACAGATAGCCCGAGAGGACTGCAAGGAGGATCGCAATGGCGTAGTGAGTCAACATGAGAATAGGGTTCCTGTACAGGTTCTTCCATGTTCGCTGGGACAGGATGACGAACTGGCGGGTGTAACCCACGCGAGTATAACCCTTGCCGATGGCGCTGGTGTGGATGTTAGGTCCCTCTGGGGTGTATCCGTTGGCGTTCCGTCCGTTGGCGCCCTCAGCAGCTGCGATGGATTGTTGGATCTCATCGTGCGTGGAGCCCGCAATGTCGGACTCGGCAAAGGAACGGATCAGAATATCCAAATCAGTTCCGACATAAGCCGAAGGGGGAAGGTCATGGGAGTCCTCCACATTGAGAGACGGCACAAAGCCAGGCTGGTTCTGTAGCTTGTAGGATCCAGTGTCCTCTCCGCCGGCATCCGAGGAAGCGGCCGTATCGGCGTTGTTTTTGCGGCGGGTAAAAAGCTCGCGCTCTTGGCGGATCTTGACTGAATCTCGGCGCTTATTCTTGGGACGTGAAGAAGAAGACTCGACCCCGCTATCTTCATTGATAGATCCGCCAGATATGCTTGGGATAGACTTGACAGCAGTGGTGCTGCTCGGGCGCAGGCTGGCAACGTCGGCGTTCAGGGCACCGTCGTCTTCAGAGAAAGTGGATCCCGCGTGCATGGTGAGGTCAACGAGATAGTCGGCAATGTTGAAACCGGGGGGGCACGAATAGCCGATGTGGTCAAAATACCCCTGACATTGAGAAAAGGGACCCGAGTACACCGCGCTGCCTCGCGCCAACAATATCAGTCTGTCGAAGAGAGCCACAATATTCGATCGAGGCTGATGGATCGTGAAGACAACGGTACGCTTGTAGTTCTTGGCCAAGGTAACGAGACACTCAATGACGTTGAAGGCGTTGTAGGCGTCCAGGCCGCTGGTGGGCTCGTCGAGGAACAGGATAGAGGGACTCGTGACGAGTTCACAAGCGATGCCAACTCGGCGCTTCTCTCCGCCAGAAATACCACGGCCCTTGCCTTCCTCAGAGCCAATGAGCGAATCGCGAATGTGGTAGATACCAAGCTGCTTCTCGACTTCGAATACCCGCTGTTCCTTGGCAGTACGACCCATGTTACGGGGCAAGCGGAGGAGGGCGCTCGTCAGGATTGTCTCGTGAACCGTCAAAGTAGGCAGCATGGTGTCTTCCTGGTCGACGAATCCAATAACGTTCTTGTAATCCGTGTCGGTGACCTTTTCGCCATTGACGTAGAAGTCACCAAAGACCTGTCCACGCTTGTTCTTCCGGGCCAAGATATCAAGGAACGTGGTCTTGCCAGCTCCAGAGGCGCCCATGATGGCAGTGACCTCTCCGGGATGAGCCATACCCTGGATGTTGTTCAGGATCCTCTTTCCGTTGAGGTGGTAAGCAACGTTCTCGAAGTAGAGAGAGGCGGGCTTGTGGTCAGCCATGAGCTTCAGGCTTTCGTCATCAGAGTCGTCCAGCACGATAGCGCCATACTTGAACTGTCGGCGAGAAAGATACCAAGTAATCAAGATCACGGCGACGACAAACAAGGAGCATGCGGCGATGACACTAGCAATTAGCGGAGTGTTGATCTTCTTGACGGGCCGTTCATAACCGGGAACTTGGGTGTGGTAGAGGCACTCTCCAGAGCGGCAACTCAACAGGATGCTGCTGTCCCCGATCAAGGACAGGATCAGGTCGTCCATGGCGGGCTCCCTGAAAGCGCAGTTGTTGATACCTCCGTTCTTCTGTAGGCACTGAAACTCGGCGGGGCCCTTGATTTCTTCAACCAAGAAGTCGCTGATGTCGACAGAGCCGTTCTCGCCACAAAGCATGCGATCAGAAATGCAATTGCACTCGATCTTGTTGCACTTGTAGTCCGTGCTGTTCTGGCTGTCGTTGATATCGGCCGTAGACGAGCAATCGCTCAAGTGGCAGTAGAAGGACTCGCGTTCGTCGACCCAGACTGGCACGGGGTTGGTTAGCTTAGAAGCGGATAGGCAGGTGGTGTTGGGACCGGCATACATTGGAAATCACAGTTGCCCTCCTCCTTCTTGCAGGTAAAGGTAACCTGAGGGCGCTTCTCGCCAAGGAGGTCGGTGATTTTTTTGTTGGTTACATCGCAGATCTGATAGTTGTGGTTGATGACCTCGCCGTTCTGGTAGCAAACACCGCCCTCCTTGGTCTCCATAAGGGCGTCGCAGGCCTGGTTACTGGTGCAGACATTGCAGTTGATGCCGGTCCAGCCGTCGTCGCATTCGCAAGAGTTGCCAGTCCGTCGAGGCCTGTCGGTGTTGTCGCCGCGGGATAGTGAGCCGCATACTAGAGTGTTGGTGTCAGTGATGAGTGACGATGTTGTGCGACGACAGAGTGGTGGGGGAGAGGTTGTGCGCACGTGGATCGAGGCAGTCATCGCCGCCGAAGCCCTCGGGGCAGTTGCATTTGCCGGTAAAGTCGTTGCAGCCGGCGAACTGGGTGCACTTGTGGGCAGGGAGGAGACAGTTGAAGCTGCGCAAGGATAGTTGTGAGCAATGGGCCTTGATGGCGCATATGGTAACAGCTTCACATGGACGCAGAGAGCTGGGATAAGGAGAGGATAAGCGGGCACTCACCAAGGCGGGCAATCAGAGGGCCGGTCATCGAGAAGCGTCAGCTGTGCACGCAGCATGTCGGCCGTAGAGTAGTTTCGCTGTGCCGAAGCCAGAGCAGGAAGACATGCCAGAGCCCCGATGAGGAGGCTCCTCAAGGCGGGAGGAGCCATGATGGGCAGGTTGGGTGGGTGAGGCAAAGACCGATTCGAGACGGGGCGGGATGAAGTTGTCGATGTTGAAGAAAGGGAAATGGAGGAGGAGGAGATGGCAGAAGTCAGAGAGGAGAGGACATGGACAACTGGGACCAAATGGAGATGAACGCAGAGAACAGAGCAGCGGCGCAAGGTACAGGTCGGTAGGCAGGAAGGAAGGCAGAAAGAGAAGCGCTTGGCCTACGGGAACCGATCGAGGTGTCACTGCCACTGGGGAAGGTATACCGCCCCGATTGCGCTGGAGCCGGCCGATAATAACCCGCGCGCCCAGCAACGCAACGCGCAGAAAACGGTACGTACTCTCCAGCGTACACAAATACCTCACTAGTATCCGTAGTACCTACCTCAGGTATGGTCCTCGATATGGTGGCGTCACAGTGGGTAAGGCATGTATGTACCTTCTGAGGTATTAAATTAAGGTAAAGTACTAAGGTAGCTAGGTAGGTAGGTACGTACCTGTGCCTGGCCGAGGCCCCACTGCACCATTGGAAACAAACACGCACCAACGTAGCGTTCCGCGGGGGTGGTGGTTGGAGTTTCTTTGCTTCCACTCTCGCTCTCCATTCTTCATTCTCGTGCCTGATAGACGGCCTGGCTCCTTGGTGTCTTCTTCTCTTCTTTTCTCCACCACTTGCTCAGCCGAAACCAGCTCGGCGGGACTAACCAGGTAATACCTACCTAGATAATCTCACATCCTCCCCCGGGGCGGCAGGGAACACGCACACTTTGCTCAGCGGCTCAGTTGGCAGCAATATCGACATGGCGCAAGGCATTTTGCACATTTAAGCGCAAAGTCAAGCACGACTCTGCTCAACACTATAATGACTAAGAGCCATCGGCCATTACGCACTCCATCCGACCGACCTCATCTTGTCAGTGACGAACCCTGACCCACCCTCTGGCCCCTGCTGTCTGCTTGCTGTCTGCTGTCTGCGCTACGGGACACGGAACGACCATCCACGACACTTGGCACGGATACAGACGACGACCACCAGCAGCACCTTGAGTGGAAGGTTACGCTACACCAAACAAAACGGTCCATATCTATCCCCCTTTGCCTTGGAAGCGGGGAGGCAGACAGCTTGCGAGAATTCCTTCCTGATCCCACTGACCTGTAACAAGTGACACTGACATTGACACCAGATAGATCCTGGTGCGAAACCGGGGGCCGGGGGAATGTGGAGAAGCACCAGCCAACATACTGCACTCGAGGTCGGATCGATGAACTGACTGACTTGATCATAGCTATCAATTCCGTCACCGCCTCATCTCTTCTCTCACCACAGCGATCCCGTGATCGCCCACTTCGTTTGGATCGACAACAATTGCATATTGAATACTAACTGGCAGCCATAATGCCTCGTCCTTAGCGCGGCGTCGGTTAAAAACACCTGGCGAATACGGAAGCTCAAAGAGCCTGCGCTCACTCTCCCTCTTCCTTCTAGCCATAAACATAAAACCTGCGCCCAGGTTCGCCATGTCTGGACTGTCTCGACCAGCATACGGATATCCATACATACACCAATCCGTTCTCAACCTGCCCTCGTTCGGTCCAAGTGCACGTGCCTGCATTCTACAGTTACAGCACCACGCGAGTCTGATCTTGTTCCGCCAAAGCTCCCGCATCAATGGTACCTTATTTCAGATTCCCAAATGGGTGGACTAGCTGCTTTAGCCTTTCACCCAACAATCCCGTGCATCTGTGCCCCCCCTCCCCCCGGGAACCTCCTCCGTGTGGGCTTCCTAGTGGTGGCCCGGCCCTCCGCGCGCCCTTTCGACGGGTCTTTGACATGCGTTAGGCTCGGGAAGCCGCCCTGCGGTTGTCGAGTCCGATGTATCTGAAATGCATACCGCCCGTGCTCGTTGTCTTCTTCTTCCATGCTGATACGTGATACACCCTCGACCCTACATAAGCGGTCGAAGCGACTAGCTGTATGTGTGTGTGTGTGTGTGTGTGTATGTATGGGCAAGTTGTCTTGTTTGAGATGTCAATCCTCCGAGTCCACATGGCCTTGGCATTGTATCAATTCAACTCAGCGCAGTCCGTCAAAGTCTCCCACCGACGCTCTCATTCCACTTCTCCGACATTGACCAAACTCAACTAGCTGCGCCTCGCATACTCTAAAACAACACCGCCCCGCCACAATGGTCCGGATAGCAGCTTTCGAGGTGGAGCAGTGGATGGACGAGTACGAGACTACTCCCGGCTGCCTCAACATCGCCGAGACCTGCGCCGCCTCCGTCTCTATTGAAGAGCTCATCGGACTCTCGGAGGATAAGGGCGCGCCCGGCCCTGTCGACTTTTCCACCAAGCTCGTCTACGGCCCCATCCGCGGCTCCGTCCCGCTCCGCCGGAGGGTCGCCGCGCTCTGTAGAGGCGGCGGCCCGGACGACTTCACGCCACCCGGCGCGCTCGGGGAAGACGACGTGCTCATCACGCAGGGCGCCATCGGTGCCAACTTCTTGCTGCTGTATACTCTCATCAACCCGGGCGACCATGTCATTTGCGTATATCCCACTTACCAGCAGCTGTACGGCGTTCCTCAGAGCCTCGGCGCGGATGTCTCGCTGTGGAAGCTGAAGAAGGAAAACGGGTTCGTGCCGGACGTCGGTGAACTCGATGGCCTCGCCAAACCCAACACAAAGGTTAGCTCACCTCACATGCAACCCTCGTCCCGCCTCACTAACTCAGGCCCTCCGCCAGATGATCATCATCAACAACCCAAACAACCCCACCGGCGCACCGATCCCCAAGCACGTCCTCAGTTCCATCATCGCTTTCGCCAAAGCCCGGGGCATCATAGTCTTCTCGGACGAAGTCTATCGGCCCCTTTTCCATGACTTGTTTGACGGCGCCGCACCCAACGTCCCGCCCCCCATCACTGCTTTTGGCTACGACAAGGTCGTCGTCACGGGCTCCATGTCCAAATCCTACGCCCTCGCCGGCATCCGCGTCGGCTGGGTCGCCTCGCGGGACAAGGGCATCATCCAGGCCGTCGCCTCGGCGCGGGACTACACCACCATCAGCGTCTCGCAGATCGACGACCAGATCGCGTCGTACGCGCTGTCGGAGCCCGTCTGGGGACCTTTGCTGAGGCGCAACGTCGCACTGGCCAACACGAACAAGGCTCTGCTCGAGGCCTTCGTCGACAGGTACGAGGGCGTTTGCTCGTGGGTGAAGCCCAAGGCCGGCACGACCGCTTTCGTGCAGTTCACTCGCAAGGGAGAGCCGGTCGATGACGCGCGCTTCTGCCTAGACGTGCTCGACAAGACCAAGGTCTTTTTCGTTCCGGGCTCCAAGTGCTTTGGTCACGGGAAGGACTTCGCGGGCTACGTGAGGATCGGCTACGTCTGCCATACCGAAGTGCTCAGGGAGGCTCTGGAGAAACTCGGGGCCTACTTGGACAGTCATTTTTCTCCGTAGCAACGTGGGCCACGCAAAGACTAACACCATAATTGCAACTCTGGCTATGAGCCATGTCCGTGTGCTTCACACCGCTTCCAAGCCGGCGAGAGCCTCGCCTAAACTTTGTAAAAAGCCAATGGCCCGGCTGGCGATGTAAACATGAACATATCTGTAAATCGCTTGATACAAAAAGTATGGCACCCCGAGGGCGCCGAGTATGTCCATCGTTTTGAGGGACAACGCACCGTAGACTTCGCAGGCTGTGACCGTATCACTACAAACAAGTAAAGGCAATTGAGTGCTGCACTGAGGTGGGTCAATTTACATGTTTGATAAATTGGATTCAAGCCGTTGCTAAGCCGATGGCGTAGGCCCTGCCTGACCCGTGTGCATGGCGCGGCAACTTCTCTATAAACAACGCTTTGGTATCCTTTGTAACCCGTTCAATCCGGAACGAGATTAGCCCAACGCCGACATCCAGTTTGCTGATAAGCTAGTTTACAAATGAGATCTTGGGTGTTTCGCCCTGCCCAACGTGTATGTGATTTTGCCGACTCAGCCTTCCCTTCTTATATATATCAACAAGATTGCCTCCGAGAATTCATGTGTCTACAATAGGCCCATCAAGTCCAGCCATATTCATCAGTAGAGTGCCGTTCTCGTGCTTTTTCGTTTCACCCCCCCGCTTTCACCTATCGTCGTGTGGCCTGGCACTGGAAGGCTCGATTACAATCTGGGGCACTTCCGGTAGACGCAAGCTAGGTAATCGAGGTATGCTTGAATGTCGTCGTTGGTCCGTTGGTCTGTTTTCTGTTTGCTCGCCGGCGGCCAAGCCAGGCATACTCGAAGCAATGCTCTGCGTACGCTGCTGTGCAGGACCAGGGTAGTTCGGCGGAGGCTCATGACCTGGCAGGGAAGTGGTACTTCGAGAACGCTCATCGTCCAGAGAGACTTCATCGTATCCGGGTGGAGAATAAATGGGCATGCCGGCGTCGCCCACATCGGCCTCGATGATTTCCGGACTGGAGCCTGCCTGTGTGTCTAGGCGAGGAGTATCTGGGCACGAGTTCGCTCGGGACCTTGAGGCGAACGCTGGCGAGGGAAGGTCGCTTTCGATGCTCATTACAGAGCTAGCACTGCGTCCTCTTCTGTAATTCATCGCAGAGTCGGCGCCGGAATTGACCGAAGTAGCCGCAATACTGGCCGAGTCTGACAGCAAGCCCATCCTCTCACTCTCGGTGCTGTTGGCTCGAAGTCGGGTTCCGTCGTGGCGTGCGACACCAAGGTCGGCATACGATACACTGGAGACGGCCCTCTGGCGTTCGGCCTTGAGACGTTCGTGCTCCTCACGAAGAACGGCGACGAGGCTGTTATTGCTGGCATTTCTCGCCCTGACGCGAATGTTGTCGAGGGCCACGAAATCGCCACGTTCCCGCGCTTCACGACGCTCTCGCCTCCGTTCCTCTCGTTCGGCAAGCTCTTGGCGGCGGGCTAGGCGAATCCTATAGAGGGTCTCCATTTCTTGGTCACGCAGATCCTCCTCGTTCTCCTCGGTGGGGTACTCAATGACAACATCCACGCCCCCGCGTTCCCCCTCGCGGCCCAGGACTTGCTCGTTATCGTTCGGATCGGGCCTGTAGGCAGGCAGCGTCATGATGGAACGAATCGAGGTGTTGCGGTTCACGGCACTGTTGGAAGAGCGGGAGTCGGTTTGCGCTTGGTCAGCGGAGGGGCCGAATGGGGCCGAAGACGGGTGAGAGCGACGGCGGGTCGCCAACTGCTCGGTCGACGTGGAGTTTTCATCTTGGGCCTGGCGGTATCTATTTTGCCCACCACTGGGGCCCCATATTGACTTCAAGAAGCCACGGCGGGGGGTTTTCGCGGTGTCGCGGGTTGAGTGACGAGATGCGCGGAAGGAGAAAAGCACGAAGGCGGCGAAGATGAGGAGAACCAGTATGGCGAGGATGACCTGTAGCAACAATTGGCGTAAGCAGCCTGTTCCGAGATGTCGGGGGGGGGGGGGGGAGGTGAGCAGCGGGAGTCCGTCACAAGCTCTGACACGTACAATTGTAGCGACTTTCCTGCTGTCGATTTCTTCTCGGCGTTGCAGGGTCGTCGTGGGTGAGCGGGGCTGGACACCGGACGGCAAGTCGAACGGTATTCGCATCTTGAGATACATTTTGTGTAATGAGCGACTGGGTTATGATGATGGCCGGGGCCGGCGAGTGGGCGAATAGAGTAGTTACGAGATACCGGGGAATCGTAGTACGAAGTAAGGCGGGGCGTCCCAGCTGCGCAAGGCGAAAATAAGCGTCAGGACTGGGACATTGATACTTGGCGGCGGCAGCGGTTATAGATATCTAGGATGGTTTTGGACGAGCTGGGGAAAAGAGGCTCGTGACGGGGTCAATCCGTCGTGTAAGTGATGTAGAAGTGTGTAGAGAGAGAGAAAGCTCGGGAGGGAGGAGGAGGGCAGAGGACGATTTGGTCGGCTGCCTGTCAGAGGTGAGATGAGGTGAGGTGAGGCAAGGACGAGAGGACAAGGACCAGGTGAGTGAGGCGCATGTGTGGGTGCAGGGTGCTGATGGTGGTGGTTCAAGTCCAGGTCCGGGTGCAGAGCTAGGTAGTTGCTGGGGTACTCGGGTACCGGGGTACTTTTGTCCCCACCGGGAACGGAGCACTCGGTCGTGTCCTTTGGGTGGATTGGACGTGTGTGTGTGAGAGAGAGGGAGAGGCTGGGAAGCACGGGAGCAGCAGGACGGTCGGTGCCTGGAGTTGCGGAGAAGAGGTGAAGGAATAAGACGAGGAAGAGAAGAAGAAGAAAGGTATGCGTAACAGTGCCAAAGAGGCAACTGTGTTGAATCAGATCAGATCAGTTCAGATCAAGACGAGGGTATTAGTAAAGACTACCTATACCTAGTATGACCATACCGTGTACCTAGGGAAGACGGACCAAGATGTTTCGAGTACCAAGGTACAGTCCGGATAGATTCTACCTAGGTAGTGGAGAGATAGATTGACGGCGCAGACAGCTCGATGCCTGTTGGTGGTGACTATTAACTAAGTGACTACCTGGTGAAATTGGTCATGGCAGTGCACAGAGTAAGTAAGGGGAAGAGAACAAGAAGAAAGAAAATGCTGGTCGAGGGCGTACCTGGAAGTGGATGAAGGACAGGCCGAAACGAGACGAGATGAGACGAGGACGGGGACAGCTGGAGGAGGACAGAAACGGAGTCGACGAGGATACCTCAGCGCGGCGGCAGCACCACCACCACCACCACCGACCAACATAAGCCGTGCTTCGCACCTGCATCCCACCTCCATCTGCACACAAGAAATACGACACGCACCGCGCACTTCTGTAGCTGCCTAGGTAGGTAGGTAGGTAGGTACACACGTACAGCTATTGCAATTGCAATTGCACCTTGCGGGTTGCGGTTGCAGTTTTTAGACCACCCCCTAGCGCTTCCTTCTTGTCTGTACCCACCTGCCCTGCTGTCTGTCCTTCAAGTACCTTGCGTCGCATAAAAGCAGCAGAGATACTTCCCCCAGTGGGCCCACTACACTACCTCACGCCGCTCGTATACAGATATGTGTACGTACATGGGTCCCTACCTACTAAGGTACGGATAGGTAGGTACGATTAGGCTACTTGCCTAAGTACCTACCTAAGTACCTACCTAAGGCAGCTCGGCCGTTCGCAACACCATATTCGTGCACCGAGGTACTCCGTATACTTATCGACCTGCCTGTACCATTACTGTGTATCCGTGATGTTTGTTCTTGTTCTCTTTGCTGGCTATGGTGCTGTGTTGAGGCACTGCCCCCCTCCTCTCCCAAGTCATATTTGTCAATCTTCGATATCAGACAAGACAAATCCAATCCTTGCCAGACCACATGGCAACACACCAGTCCGACTTGCTTGGTTCAATGCCATACGTCAACCAACGTGGGACGGCGGTACGGGCGGAACGTCAGGACGACAGACTTTAACTTTGCGCGTACGCATCCACCCTCTACCAACAGTCTTCAGCTGCCTATAGCATCAACGCCGTGTCATCCGACTAAGAAGCCAGCAAGATGACTGCAACTACCGTACACGGCCTGGGCGCGCCATCCAAGGGGAGAGGGAGTAGGTGGCCCTGTTCATCTTCCCACCCGTCAAAAGTTGACGTTTGGCAAACAGACCAACCCAGAACCTTGCCTCTTCAATCAACGCAACGACGCTCCGGGCTTCACCCGTCTCTGTCCGCCACGCAAAGCTCCGCCGCCGCCCCCAGAATGCCACATCGGGACCACACGCTCGAGGACGAGTGACGGCTAGGGCATTGAGTAAGCCATCGCCACTATGTCTCTTCCCTCTCAGCCCCCTCCAGCGACTCATCGGCTTTCAACCGTCAGTCAGCCCAACCGAAAGTCTCCGACCAGGCTAAGGTAAGGTAGGTGCCAGACTATCGGGGCCTGAGGCAGGCTGTGTTGGTTCTAAGCGGTGCTGGCGCTTGTCTCGTTGCTCCCCCGTGTTGGCGCCATCGCGTTGCGAACGAGCTCAACAGCAGCCCGGTCCTTGGACACGCATTACATCAGATGAAACATCTTCTCCCACCAACCCGAAAATAATATATTCGCCTTGGTGGGAACTACGGTATGGTACTCTTGCTGTCGACTTTTCTTATCCCCATTGAGGCACACATCTCGCTTATAAACCACCTTCTTGACATGCGCCAGTAAATACCTAGAGCGCCAGCAAGGGTCTGCCCAAGCACAAGCTCGCTGTGCTGATGCCATGCCGCCATCCGGCTTGAGCTTCTCATTTTTATCTTGATCGCTCGTTTCTCGGGCCCACTCGGGTAGCAAGCATATATTAATCTACATATGATGTGACGCCTATCATCGATTGTCTCCGATCTTGCTTCAGGTGCTATCTCCGGCAACAACGACGACCAAGTGATTTCGTGACTGAAAACAACCTCACACCAGCCACTGTCGGTGCTGTGTCGGCATCAACACCATCGACGACCATTCAGCCCCCCGCCACAGCCAGCGAGACGTTGCATTGTGCCTCGTGGTCCGCTAACCGCCAGCCATCGGGGAACCAGGCAGGCAGCCTGTCGCAGCCTCCGCCGAGACGCCCAACGTGCCCCACCGTCTCGGGCACCGCCTCGTCTCGCACCATGCCACGTCTATCTTCTATGTGGCTGAGGGGGGCGTCCCAACCACATCAGCTCGACTACATTTCCAGCCTTCGCAAATGCTGCCTTGAATTGAATGCTCTCTAGAGATCCGTCCCTCCCATGCCCATATCCTGGTTTTACTGCATGATTGCTTTAAGACTTGACTGGGCACGACTCTATCCAGGAACGAAAGGCCGGCTTGATGCAGGTGTCTTAGACAATGAACACCCATGTCTGAGACATGCCTGCAGACTGCATGCCGTCCTCCACTGTCCAATCGCCTAGCTCTCGACGTCTATTCGTCATCCCTCGCGGGTAGTGCTGATGGCAAACAGAGCAGTTTCGATCCTTCCCCCGTTGTTCGTAAGCCATCAAGTGGCACCAAAGCGCCCCTTCGTGCGCTGCCATTCGCTGTCCGTTCCCTCCAAGACGGATATGATGGTATTGATTCCATCATATCGACGATGGCATTGCGGTGGCTTTCGTATCGGCCTCCTCCATGAAAGCATCGAGTTTGGGGGTGGCACACAACTATGCCAACGGGTCTCAAGCCGAACAACCCAAGGGTCGGGTAGCTTACAAGAACCATCTTCGACGCGCCGTTTAATCTAACGTTGTAATAAATGAAGTCATCTACCTCCATGGGCTGTGGCTTGATTCAAGACAGATCTGGTAGAGCGAGTCGAAGCCCAATTCCTCGTGCGAGAGGAGAAACAGTGGTAGTGCGAGGAGACTTGCTCCCCTCCAGCCGCAGTTCGCTGGCGGAGTATGGCCCATCTCGTATCCCGCTCCTTCGCCATGGCATGCCGAGCCCAGAGAACCTACCAACCCGTGGTGGTGATGGTGGTGGTGGTAATACAGCCCCCAAAAAGTTGTGCAATCCTTCTCTAGGTCACCCACCACGCTGTTGATTGCATGCGTGCGTGACGTAGAAACGTCGAACCAACCGCATTGACGGCCTTGTTTCTCTGATAAGGCGACCCATCTTGTTTTGCCTATGCTCTCTGTAGACTAGTCGAAGCCATTTTCTCTGATGGGTACCTAGCCTATCATGTCGAGCACTGGCATTCAGACCTATGGCTGCGACGATCAACTTGGCGCATCAGCGTAGGTGAAGCAGACGTAGATCATGGCGGTTCTTCTGATATCTCAGTCATTGACTGAAGAGCTCGCGAGACACAGTGATATGGTGAGTAGCGCTATTAACTACATGTGCTGCTCACGTATCTGGGACCGCAATGACGAAGAGTCCGACTTCCTTTCTATAGAATTTATGGTAAGGATAAGTTCTTTCCTTCGCGCGAAATAGCTTCGGCATGATCTGCATCAACCTATACGACAATACCCAGTAGTCATCATGTCCGTCGTACTACCCCCAAGAACGATCCTAGGCCATTATCTATGCCGGACGAGACCACCGACAGGGGTTTTGGCGCGTTCTTGTCATCTTGTAGCTTACGCTTCGCAGCCGCAGCTGTCTCCTCGCTCATCACGACCTGGTACGTTGGCCTTGCCTCATCACCTAGGGTTACGCCACCTCCTCCCGGTCCGTATTGAAAAGCGAGTTGTTCCCCGATATGTCGGCCGTCATCTGCCCGAAAGCTTGCGCCACCTCGCGACCCGCCATGCGCACGTTGGCTAGGAGCTTGCTCGGTGAGCTCTCCTTGGGCTGGATCTCGCCGGTGATGATTGTGTAGTCATCCTGCGCGAACCGGTCGCAGAAGGGCGGGTACATGCGCGTCGACGATCCGTAGAGCGTGTCGAGCATGGCAATCCGGCGCTTCAATTCCGCAATGCGAGTTGTGAACTGCGTTGCCGAGTAGGTGATGTTGATGAGCTGGATGACGAAACGCTGGATGAGGAGCATGGCCGCCACGGCGATGGAAGCCAGCGCAACCTTCTGCAAGATCAACAACCATTTGGGTGGCGCTATTTTAGAGTCGAATGCCATGCAGACAGGCACGGTGGTTGCGTAGGCGATGATGGTCCAGAGAAGGAGTGAGATGGAGGTCTCGATCTTTCGAACGATGGGGTGGTACTTTCGGGTGCCCGAGTTGACGATGCCGCAGACGAAGACGTATGCTGTCGGCATGAGCATGGCGATCAACTTCGAAAGCCACAGGCTTCCCCAAACAACCTCGAGCCAGACGAAGAGGCCAAGGAGCCTGACTCCATCGGCACGACGGTTCGCATAGACGGTTGCGAGCAGCCCGACTGGGATGCCCAAGAGGGCGGCTACCGGAATAAAGTGTCGAGCCTAGCGGAGGAGAGCTTTGAAGCTCCAGATACGCTCGTACATACAACCCAGGCTCTCGCGAGTGCCCGCAGTTCCATCCAACCCCATCATTTCGTCTTCATCCAAGGTGAACTTGCTAGCACGATTGATGCCCGGCTGAACAATGTCGACGGAGGACCTGGCCGAGGGGGCGGAGATGGACGTCACCTTAACGAAGGGCTCAGCCGGCTGAGGTGCCGCGACCTTCTCGATGTCGATGACCATATTGTTGCTCGCCATAGTAGCTTAGGGAAGATGTCGCAGATCTTGGGGTTGCAGTGCCGCTCCGAAGACAACATGGACGTCAACATATAGCCAACAGACACGGGCTCCCTGCTCGTTCACAAGATGGTCTGGCCTCAAACATCGGAATGCCCGACTTCGCCGCTAGATAGTCAGCTCTCGGTGCGACCGAATACTGTAGAGTATTTAAAAGAGGCAAAAGGCTCTGGACAGGTCGATGTAGGAAGCCCAACAATTGACGGCCTCGTGGCCCTGACTTACTCGAGCTAGCCGGCTCATCACTCTTTTCCACTCTTGAGGGCTCATCGCCCGTCGTCTCAGCTAATATTCGCAGAACTCGAAACTAGGTACCGAGCTATTATTCTTCTAGTCGGTCTAGCATCGCCGAAGCTCGTTCGTGGCTTAAGCCAAATCGTTGCAGAGGCCTACCCGACCCGAGACACCGGATTGAGTTCGGTCTAACATGCGGCTGAACTGCTCGTTCCTTGTGAACTAGCAAAGCCCAGGCCCTTCACACCTACATCGATCTACTCTGGCCGAGCACAATCGCATCGACAAAGGCTTGCCACGGCTAAGCCGTTTAGTCACTCTATTGAGTCTAATACCTTGCCTAGTTGCACAATCATAAATATATTTGGGGTCACAAACAGGACTTCTGCAATTGAATGGTTCTGTGTGTCTAGTGCAGCCTTGACTTGCTGTTTTCCCCATTTCTCGGTTTTTAACAGTTGAATCTTATCAAAGTCGTTTGTTCACCATGGCTTCTGAAAAGACCGATGTTCCTGTCACCGAACGGCCTGTCGATAAGTCGTCTCCGACATCGTCGACCCTCGGGCAAGAGTCGAACGAGAACAAGTCCTTGTTCGAGCGAGCCACTTCTTTGTTCGAGGAGTGGTACTACGTCTGGGAGGTCTTCGGCATCCTGATTTCAGGCCTCGCAATCGTCGCTATCTGCATGGTTGTCTCCCACTTTGACGGGAAACAAGTCCCAGACTGGGAAGCCAAGGTCCCGTACAGAAAAGAAAAGTTCAGACTGACGATCAATTCTCTGCTCTCCATGCTCTCGGTTCTAGGCTCTACATGTGCCATGATCCCCGTGACGAAGAGCCTGGGTCAACTGAAGTACCTGTGGTTCATGGAGCAGGATCGCAAACTAGCCGACCTTGAGGTTTTCGATTCTGCTTCTCGTGGAAAGTTCGGCAGTGCCATGCTTATTTGGAAACTCAGGTTCAAGTAAGTTTACCACAACATGAGCGCTCTTGTTTGTTCGGTCATACCTAACAATCGTTTTTACAGGCATTTAGCAGTATTGGGAGGACTGGCGTCACTGCTAGCTCTAGCATATGGCCCTTTCGTACAGAACCTCCTTACATTCAGCGTCGACTATAATAAGGTAAACCAAGACGCCCTCCTCTCCTATTCATGGGCCTATACAGGCACAGGTACGTTAGTTCTGCACGACTTGGTCTCCCATGCAATGTACTGACTTACGGGGTTGAAGGAGGGTCGGTTGAAGTGATCGAAACACCACTTCAGTATGCGGTTGGTGAGGCATTGCAAGACGCATCCGTCGATTGGGCTGTTCCTGCGCTCAAGTGCAAAACAGGCGACTGTTACTGGGACCCTTATTACACCATCGCAGCCTGCAGCCGCTGCACAGATATCAGTCATCTTCTTACACGCACCTGTACCCCGGTGGTCACGAACCAAGACGACTTCACTGAAACGGGAGGGTGCAATGTAGCATTGCCTAACGGCCTTTCTCTCAACAGCACTGGCGCGGACTATCCCCATAGAGTTGTCATGTTGATGAACACCACGATGTCCCCCCTTGCTTCCAACTACTCGTCACCATTGGCCTTGGTTCAATCCATCGCGGAGTATCCCTCTGAGGGCTCCACGCTATCGAAGCCCTTCATGATCACAAAGGACTCGCCGCTTTCTGCTCACGAATGCGCGATTATCCCTTGCGTCCAGCAACAGAACCTCAAGATTAACCCCCAGGAAGCCGAGACCAGCGGCAACTCATTGCGCTCCGACAATGGAGTCATACCCTCTCTTAACATCACTCAGCAGTGGGACAACTACTACAAGGATCCTTCGGGAGGCTATGTTTATATCACTTTTGACGACCCCGGCGTCAACAAAAACATACCAGCTCAGCAAAAGGATTCGTATGGCTCGACGCCCTACATGGAACCAGCTGCATACGACGCTTTGAAGAAATACCTTGCGGAAGAGCTCAGTGGATACGTTTATACCAACCCTACTGACACAGATCCGGAATCCTACCTTCCCTCGGGGGGGGGGGGGGGGGGGGGGGGCAGCTCGCACTATCTACTCCCATACGGTCAACGGAACTTGGACATCCCCATACTGCGATGGCAACGGAACAACTGCCAAGCAGACCGGGGTTGTATGCGGTATGAACAAGGCGGCCGCAGGACTCACCAACGCCTTCAGGCTCCAGACATGGCAGATGATCGATTCCCCGAATCGCCTCAATGGCACGACGAGGGCACCCCAGCAGATCTGCAAGGCTCAATGGCAGTACGTCTCTGCGCCCATCGCCGTCTGGGCACTCGGGCTGGTGTTGTTTATCGGCGTCGTGATCAAGACCCGCCGGGCGAACATCAAGGCGTGGCGTACCAGTCCGCTTGCCACGCTGCTCCTGCGGCTGGACCCGGACAGCCGCGAGCATCTGAAGGACTGGCAGATAATGGGAGACGCGGAGTTGAAGGATGCGGCGAAGGAGCTACGGCTCCAGCTCCAGATGGACGAGAGCGGACCGCGATTCGTGAGGAGAACTGATGGACCGTCTAGCTGAATCTAAGCGGCGAAAGACGCGCGAGAGTGGTCACGCGTAAATGCCTTTCTATTGGAGTCGCTTTACCATAGACACTTGGGGCAAGGGTGGCATGTGATTTCACGTAGTCAAACCGCAACGAGCACCCGATGATGAACTAGCTACAGCGCTCGGCTAGCTCCATGTCTGTATTTCCTCGTTACAAACGACAGGCCATGTCCCGAATGTTCAGTCGAGTTGGATAGACGAACATTATCGCAATGTGTGTTCGTTAATTTGAACCAACACTGCTGACACAACAATACAAATAGTAGATCATCATCCTTCCGGGCACAAGAACATCCAACATCTTGACCTTGTTCATCATGACTTGAAGGGCGACAATCTGGAACCCGTGGGGTCTCTCCCAGCCATGTGATCATTATGTTCCTCGTACGGCACATCGAGACTTTATCAGAACTGGCTTTCATGCCTCGTGGCGATCTTTGGCCTAGAGCTTCTGGCCAAATATCAGGCTGACCCAGGGGCCCTGGCAGAGGATCTTGGTTCATAAGCAGACGCTAGTGTGCGATAAAGACCCAGAGTATATGGGGAGCCTGGGCGACCCTGCGTACTTTGCGGACGTTATGGACGAGGCGGCGCAGACCATAGAGGCCTGGTACGTGTACGTGCGGATGATGAACGTCTCGAGTTGAGTTTTGACAGCGGCGTGCCCGTGGGCAAGTTCACCTGGTCTGGTTGGATGTGGGGGGGAGGTAGGGGAGGTTTTCTTGTCTGAAAACCTGTTGCAAGTCACGTACGTGCTTATTGACCGTTGAAGTCGTATAACGGAGGTGGCTGTTCGCTGGTGAATTGGCTAGCAGGCCGAAGTAAAAGTCGTCGCCGGCAGAAGCTCTAAGCACACACACACGCGCGCGCACACACACACGATACGAGGCCATAGGCCCGAACCAGTCCTGTATAGTCGGAGGATTTTCAAAGAACAGAGAGTTGGTACATTTCAGATCCCCATATAGCTTCTTCTCTCGGAGTGTGAGAGACAATGTATCGATACGAAACCCCTCCGAGACACATTCATCCAGCGGCGACTGGCCAGATTCCAACATATTTCTTGCATACAGGCCCTGCCTAGCAAGGCACAGCTGCTCCTACCATGCATATTACATACTCCACAGGCAAACTTTCCATTACCCCTCCTCCACCTCGCTCACTGAGCAACAAGCCCCGAATCAACCAAACTTCTTCTCAAACTTCCTCAACATCCCCGTGACGCCCTTTTCCAACCGGCCCATGTTCTGCTCCAGCTTCCCTGACGGGTCCTGCTTGCCCATGTAGCCCTTGTACCCGCTGGCCTCCGCCTCCGTCGGTCGGTACGCCTGCGCGTGGATCGAGTAGTCAAAAGCGCGCGGCTGTTGCTGAGGCGTTGCCGTGCCGTTGCTGCCGGCGTACGAGTACTGCAAGAAGCCGCCCGGCGGGGCGACGGATGGCGTCGCAGCCGCTGCAGGAGCAGCAGGCGCCGCAGTCGGGCCGGGGCTCGCGATGGAAGGCGTGGCTTGTGACGACGAAGACGGCGGAGGTGTGGGTTGGAACGTTTGCTGTACCGGTGGGGTGGTCTGCTGCTGCTGCTGTTGTTGTTGTTGGGCAGGCGGCGGTGGCGGCGGTGGTTGGAAGCCCGGTGACGCGGGGAACGGACTTCCGTAGGGGCTCGTCAGCCCCGGGGAAGCGAGGCCGTTGTGGACGGCGTGCGCGGGCATCGTCGCCGCGCGCTGGAGCACCGGCTGGGTGGGTGGTGCGCCAAAATGCTGCTGCTGCTGCTGCTGCTGCTGCTGCGGTGGTGGAGGCGGGGGAGGCAGGCCCGCGCCGGCGATGCCGACGCCCTGCGCGCTCTGGAAGCCGGGAGGCGGGACGAAGCCCGGCGAGAACGGGGCCTGTGCGTCGTAAGCGACGGCCGCGGCCAGTGGATCGATGACGCCGTCGTCCGGGGGCGGTGTCTTTTCCCTGTGGCGGATGGCCTCTGGAGCGGCAGGGGCGGCGGGGTTGTATGCCATTGGCACAAAGCTTGCGGGCTGCTGCTGTTGCTGCTCGGGAGCCGGGACAGCCGACGTCGGAGGAGGACCCGGAATGCTCGGCGGCCCGGTATGGGAGGCGGCGCCGGGCGTCCCGTAGGTGGGGTCTGATATGGCGACGTGCTCGAGCTGCTGCACGACGGAGCTCATGGGGGCAGCAGGTTGGCGGGCCTGGAGATGATGATGCTGTTGCTGGTGCTGAGGCTCGTCGAGGATCTCGACCTGCGACGGCGGGAGGACGAATCGGATCCCGTTGACGAACTGCAGCGCGTCCTCGGCCTTCCAGAAGTAGATGTCGAGCGAGTGGAGTTTGTAGTGGTACTTGTTCTGGTTCTGGGGGTCGTAAGTCGGGAGGTGCCATTCCATCTGGCTCGTCGTCTCGCCGACTGTGAGAGTCACCATGCACTGGTGGTTGTACGAGTACCGGACATGCGTCTTGTCCAAGACTGCCAGCTCATTGTCAGCCGTTGCCCCGCATCGTCGTCAAGCTGTACCCCTGAGGGGGAGAGGCTTCAGAGAAAGGTTGAGGGACAGGGGGATCACCAACATCCGTCAAAGGCATCTTGGTCCTCGGTGCCGGGTTTGTTTGCAATCTCAATGCGCGCGCGGCGGTCGTTTGCGTTCTCGAACAGGTAGATGTAGGAGCCCTTGTCGAAGCGGTGGTGCGGCGGATTGCTGGTCGGCGGGCCGTAGAAATAGTGAACGTCTCCGAAGCTGTTAAGCGCGACGGACCAGTCAGCCATCTTTCCTACACTTGTTCCGTCCGGGACCGAAAGCCCGTTTGATCTCGAGCAGCCGGTAGTTGGTCGTTGACGAAGAGCACAAATTAAGGCGGCTTGTTAGGCGAGAACGGACGGGGCTTGAATAAAAACTCACAGAGTAGCAACATTCTCCTCGCCCGGCTGGGTCGCCATCTTGGGCCCCGAATCGCCGAGAGTAAAACAACACCAAGAATAGCCTTTCCTCAAGGGCAGCAGGCCACCGACCCCCGGGCGACCGCGGCCAGGGAGCAGCAATGATCAGATCTCGGAGGCGCAGGAGAGGCGCAAGCTGTGGGATTACCCCGCCTCGGTCAGTAGCCAAGGGCGGCAGCAGGCAAATTGCGCAGCAGTCGTCGTGCGAGAAAGGCGACTGGAGAGTGTGGCACCCGTTGAGATGAGGAAGGACAAGAGTTCCGGACAAAGTGATGTTTCGGTGACGGTTGTGTGGGTTGGTGGTTTCTAAGTAGGTCTGAATATCAGGTCTCTCGGGAAGAGGAAAGAAAAGGAGTCCCAAGAGCTTTCCGAGATCTATTTCTCTCCTTCTCTCTTTCTCCCCTCTCACACGTACAGAGAGAGACTTTCTGTCTCTCTCTCGCTTACGCTGCCCTCCCTTCTTGCCCTTTATCTTTGGAACCACTCGGTAACTCAGACCGCAATGCCAGAGGAGAGAGAAAGCCCAAAAGACCACTGGGTCCAGCGGCCTCGCGCCGCCCGCGGAGAACCCCTCCATGTCCAGCCCAATCCCGTCCCGCCATTCCTCAAGCTCCAGCGTGCGTGCCGGTCGTGCATGCGTGCTGCGAGGTTGCATGGGGTGGTGGTAAGCTGCAGGTTTCTGGCCGCATCGAGTGGTCGACCCGGCGCTTACAGGACGTCGACGCGAGCCAATCACGGGTTCCGGCCGGGGGCCAGAGGAGCCGCCAGTGACAAGACAGTGGAGTGGGATTTTGCACCTCCAGTTGGTCACGCCTTGGCCGGGCGAGTGGGGCCGCCCAAAGGGGGCCGTGGATGCACGGACCCGGCTTGAAGTGTGCCTTAGTCATCGTTCAACGTTGGTGTGTCCCAAAAATTTGGCGATAGCTTCCCTATCGCGATTGTTAGGTGACGGATCATCCCTCGCGTGCAACCCCCCGGAGCTCTCCAGTCCAGTCGACGCGCAGCATACTCCTTTCCGACCTCTGACGGAGAATTAATCATATTGATTTCCGACTGACGTCCCTTTCGGTAGCTACAGCCCGCCAATTGCTCGGGAAATTCACACGCTAACTGTCCTCAAGAGACCTGCGACCGACCTCCATTCTCGCTGCGCAGCCTCACAAACCTCCCTTCTCTCCCCTATTCCACGACACCCGAACCTCCCCCCAAATCACCGAACAGCGTTCCCTGAGCCGCCGGCTCAGCCCGAAACCACAATGGGCGGCCTCACAAACGTCATCAACATGTGCTCCCACCTCCAAAACGCCTCCCGCGCCCGCCTCGGCATGACCTCGGTCATGAACACCAAGCAGAACCTCAACCTCGCCCTCGCCCTCCACCGCTCCGGCTTCCTCTCCTCCCTGTACCGCGGCGGCCCCACGCCCCCCTCCCCGGAAGATATGAGCAAGAACCCGGCGCCCGTCACCACCGCCAACGTCGCCACGCGCCGCCTCTGGCTCGGCCTCAAGTACTGGAACAACGAGCCCGTTCTCAAGGGCCTCAGCATGGTCACCAAGCCCACGCGACCCATCCGCGTCCACATCGAGGACCTCGAGCTCGTCGTCCGCGGCTTCAACAGCAAGAACGGTCTCGTCAAGGGCCTCGCCCTCGGCGAGTGCCTCTTCGTCTCCACCGACAGGGGCGTCTTGGAGGCGAGGGAGGCCCTGGCCAGGAAAGTCGGCGGTATTGTCTTGTGCCGTGCGAGATAAATTATATAAGAGGGGAGAGGAAAAAAAAAAAAAGAAGATGACGAAGAACCTCCTCCCTTCCTTCCTCCCTCGCCCCCATCGACTTGGGGAAACGGAATCATTTGAGTCGACAACGATTATCGTGGCCACGCAGGGGATGTTGGAGGGGAAAGGGGCTCGAAAAGGAGTATTTGGGAATCAAAAAAGAAAAAGAAAGGCACCATAGGGCAGTGCCTCGAAGCCATCCAGCGGGAGCCCTGTAGGATTATCGTCCTTCATATATGTACAAAATTTGTATTCTAGAGAAGACATGAACACACACCATTATGAGCTTCTTCATTGCCTGGTGCTCGTGGCGTTGTCGTGTTGGTCCCCATCCCACCCCGGCAACCGATGACGGGATGTACACGGCGGCGATCGAAATCACTACTATTACAGGGCGAAAGTCACAGACGCCAGCAGACGATTTCCCCACCTTTGCTACAGTGGTCTGGCCGTTGGTGATTCCTGTTACAACTGGTAATCATTCTCAATAACTAACTAATCTTGGGCCTTGTGGACCCGGCTTTTCCGCACTCCGGAACCCTAAAAACTCTCTAGAACGAAATAATTTACGCCTTTTGTCGGACAGGTATCATGGTACACCCCAATTGTTCTAAAACTATACAATCGCCACCGCCACTCTTTGACTTCCTCATGCGGTCTCGGTCTTGACCTCAGTGGTCGTGTCACCGGGGGAGGGAACCGCCTCCTCCTTGTCCTCCTTTTCGTCCGCCAGCAGCTCTTCGAACTCGTCAGGTGTCTTTAGATTGTGTTCCTCGGCTTCGCCTTCTTGGAGCGAGAGCTCGGCAGTCTGCTGGGCGAGGGCGTCAGAATCCAGCTCCTCGACGTGGTGTTCGACGATAGCCTCAGCCTCGGGTGCTGCGGCCTCAGCCTCCTCTTCTTCGACGATGGGTTCCGGCGTGGCGGGAGCCTTAGCCTCGGGGGTTCTAGGGGCCTCGGCTTGCTCGGCGAGGTTAGCAGCCGCCTCCGCCGTCTCAACCTTGGCGGTTTCGGGCGCAACTTGCTTGATCGGAGCCTCCCTCTTCGTGAAGGGGCTTCCCGCACGAGATGCCGAGGGTCTGGAAAGGGCTCTCTTGGGGCTCCTTGAAGTTGAGGACTTCTTGCTACTGCTGGGTCTTGCGCTCCGGCTCCTGGGAGGAGTGACGGGGGCCTTCTCCGTCAGCTTGGAGCTGGAGCTTGCTGTGGGGCGCATCATGCGTGCCAAGAAGCTCTCATCGATCTCCTTTTCCTTCTTGGTGATGGGGTGGTCCTGAAGGGGCTTCTTCGGGGGCGGGCCAATGCTGGGTCTGGGGCGGTTGATGACCGAGTTCTGGCGCCTCAAGGTCTTGGGCGGGGCCCCAGCACCAGCCGTGCTGGTTCTGCTAGCGGGGCGGCCCTGGTTGCCAGAAGCGCGTGAAAGGGTCTCACGGGGAGTCTCCCTGACCTTGGAGACAGACGCAGCCGTTGGGGCCATCAGGGAAGCAGGCAGCTTAACGGGCTTTGTGGGTGACTTGACCTTGGGTTTGACAAAGCCTGTGCCGCTGCCGGGAGAAACGTGAATAGGGGTAGGTTTCTTGTTGGATCCAGCGGGCTTTGCACCAGACTTTGGTGTAACTGTGGCTGCGGCCGTTGCCGTGCTAGTGGCCGTCTTTTCAGATGTCTTCTTGGAGCTTTCGTGCTGAGGCTTAGGAGCACTCAGCTTGGAGGCTGCAGCACCTGTGGTGGGCGTCTTTGCAGTGATCGGAGACCTTGTAGGTGTCTTTGCTCTCGTGATAGTAGCGGGGGGTGCCAATTGGGCAGGGATCTTCTTGGGAGGCTTTGTAGAGCCCTTGGGGGGTTCAGTCTTGGGGGTTCCAGTCTTGGGGGCCTTTGCCGGGGCCGCGCCATTGGCGGCGGTGGTTTGGGGAGGGATTTGTGTCGGGTCGCCAGGCAGAAGCTCTGGCGTAGGGGTCTCCATATCGACGTGCTTGTCGGGGTTGTGGCTCGGGTGATCAGTCAGGGCCCCGAAGTTTTGAGGTGAAGCCCCGTTTGTGGGTTTGTCTGTGTCGGGACGGCGAGGGGATTCGGGAATGGGGCTGCCAACAATGTTGGTCTTGTAGCCGACAGAGGTGTCCTCGGTGGCTATGGTCTTATCCGACAAGCCCGACACTGACGCCTCGCCCTCGGTGTGACCGCTTAGCCGCCGCTGGGACAAGCTACCGTTCGAATCGTTGCTGGGGTCTCGGCGAAGACCCATTCTTCCGTCCTTCTCGATGGCAACGAAGCTGGTTCGGATCTTGGAGAGGGGACGGGCGGGGGGAGGGGTCTCGGTGCCACCTGCAGGGAGAATGCGAGTTAGTCGAGCTCGAGACGGCGGACACGTAGCGTTTATAGAATGGATGGACAAGGCAGCAACTTTGCGGCGGGGGAACGTTTCCGAGTCGACGTCATGAAATGTAGCTGCACCTGTGAACCAGGCAGGTTGGAGAACTTACTGGAGAGGCCAGGAGACCTTCCACGATCCGGGGGGCTCGTGTCAGCCTTCTGCTCGAACATGGCACGGAGGTTCTTGACGGCCGACATGGCTGCGGTGTTGAGGTCGCTCGATAGCGACTGGTTGCAGGAGGGAATGGCGGGAGAAAGAGCGGCAGGGGATGCAATGCAGCAAGGAAGATTGGGAGTTGCGACGGAGCGAACTGATTTGGAACTACACGGATGTTGAGGAAAGAAAGGGCGAAACGCGTGCGCGCAGAGGGTGCGATGGGTCGGCTACGACACTGGATTCGGAATTGGCGTGTTTCCGAAAGGAAAGCGCATGCCGGGTCTGCAGCTACGTCTTCCGGGCCGGGTCGGAGGGCAAACACGGAGTCGCGAACCAGACGCTTGCTTGGACGGAGGGTTTTCAGGGCAAGCGGGCAAGAATATCGCCAGCGGTGTCACTTGAGCAAGACAAGGAGCCTTGGACAGTCGGTAGTGGTGATGGTGGTGGTGGTGATGGTGGATTAGCGTTTAGGCGAGCGAGGCTTGGATGGGAGGAATAGCGAGTTGCTATGACAGCTGGGGATGCATGATCGATGGCAGCGAGGTTTGAACTGAGCAAAGTAGAGCAGAGCAGAGCAAATGAGAGGTTGCAGCTGCAGCACAGGCCTTTCCGTGTAAAATGGGCAAGATATGTCGGATGAGCAAGAGAGAAAGAGAGAGAGAGAGAGAGATAGGGAGGGAAAGAAAGAGAGTGTGTCTGAATGGGTACGTGTTATTGTTTGGGTGTCTCAGCCAAAGTCTCGTTCGTTTCCCAGGCCCCGGTGGTCGCGATCGTCGGTGGTTTTGTTTGTGGGTTGGGCCAGCAGATGCAAAGGGGAAGAAGTTGCAAAGTAACAGACGGTCGAGACAAGGCGATTGGAAACCCAGACGTATCCTCGGACTTTAGCAGAGCAAGAGGTGGAGGGGGACAAGAGTCAAAAGGTAGGCGGCCATCGGGGCACAGGGCGGTAGGTGGTTCGGGAAGGGGAAGTGAGGTTGCTGCGCTTCAGGGCTGGCATTTAAATTACGGGCACCCCCATAATCATATTCACAATTCGAGGGACTGGATCGATCAGGAGGAGAAGGATGAGGGAATACCTAGCTGCACGCCACGCGCACGAGAGGCCACTCTATTTGCCCGCTCCGAGGC
The DNA here is from genome assembly GCF_030913465.1 of Colletotrichum navitas. NCBI lineage: Eukaryota > Fungi > Ascomycota > Sordariomycetes > Glomerellales > Glomerellaceae > Colletotrichum > Colletotrichum navitas. The sequence continues at coordinate 163,682 of NW_026850592.1, forward strand.
TCGATCCCGTCTTTTCCCTTTCCCCTTCCCCTTCCCCTTCCCCTCCCCTCGCCTTTCGCCTCCTTCCCCTTCCCCCTCTTCATAGGGCGGCGGCGTCTTGTTCAGTTCGACTGGTGGTGGTGATGTGAACCTTGGACCGTCGATGAGGGGTGGGTGGGTGTGTGCTAGCAATTCAGGGGTTCCCATGGATGGATGCACATGCTCGTGCTGCCACGGCGTAGTGCCTACCTACACTAGGTAGATTTACTTGGTGTTGGACAGTTTACTTTATGTAAACTATGTAATCACGCTAGCTAGCAAACCGTCCCGCCGCCAGCTCAATGCTGCGAAAGTGTACAGGGTACCGTACTTCGTACCGAGCGTGTGACAGCTCCTCCAGTCGCGTCCCAACGTATGTACAAGTACCTCTCTCCGCGTGGTGCCGTATGCTGGGTACCCACCAAAGTGGGGGCGAGGGGGAGGTGGGAGATGGTTATATCCGTACCCGTACCTGTATGCATCTAGCGTACACATTCCACTCACCTACCTACCTACTACTACTATCTAGCTACCGACCTAGTGTAGCAAAGCTTGTGTAAGTGACACTAATAGAGGTGCGCCTCTTCAGCCAGATGCTACGGGACATTCCCGCCCCATCCCTTCGTCTCGCTTGTCGAAATCGCCGACAGGGGCTCCCAAGTGGAAGTTGCATTGATTGGCCAAGGGTTGTCGTTTGATTTCCTCACATGATTCTGCAAGAAGCTCATTCATTGACGGACCGGGGGTTGGCCTTTGTTGCCCTCTATTGTCTCGACTTTCTCCAAAGTCTCGACAGGCTTGGACGTGACGTGACATGACGCGACGTGACGTGAACTGGTGCAGTCTGGGCGAGTGACTCTGTGCTCGTCGATTTTGGGTGGGTGGTGATAGGCCCCGGGCGTCTCATTACCCCTTTTCCCGGCTTCTCTCTCTCTCTGTCTCTCTGCCTTGTCAATCTAGAGACAAGGCCGGGGCTAATTAATGACTGGTCCCCAAGCCCCCAAAACTCCCAAACCCCCAAAGCCAAGGGGAGAAAAAGACAACGCCCGCTCGTAATGACCTTAGATAGTAGTACTCCGTACATACCTCATCAGCTTAGCAGCTCTGCCAGTGAGTGCTCGGGGCATGACCGGGTTGAGGAGACACGGGAAAGATAGCCAGCGAGAAGACGTCGGAACGTGCTAGCCGACCGAGGCGCGACGACGGACGATCCGGACCTTTTGACCGTTGCCTATTGCCCCGTTGCGCCGTGGCTGATGTGGTTTTGTCATGTCCTCTTTCCTTTGTCCTTTGCAACGGTCATCAAATCCACATGAATAAGTTTTTTTTTTCCTTTTCTTTCTTCCCCCCCCACGATCGTAGCAAACGCTAGCAGCTACCGAAAGAAGAAGAAAAAAGTGGAAGCTGCCCACATAAGTCAGATACCTACCGAGTACGGAGTACCTACCTGCCTATCCACCTAGGTATCTACCTTATGCACGGTCTCATGTTTCAGAGCACCTCTGCAAGTACTTATCCGTATTTGTGCATCATAGTGTAAGGAGGTACCTCCATCCGGCCTGGCTTACTCCGTACCTTACCGCCTTTTGCCGCTTACAATGGCCGGCCGCTTGGGCTAAAGAGCTAGTTCAGGGCCTTATCCAGAAACACAATGCATTATTCGGATCAAAGAAGAGAGAGCGCGGCATTAAATTTTTACTATGATTATTTTAACAGCATTGTTTTGTTTACTTGGGTGAGACTGTCTTATGGCTGCTTACGAAACTTTCTGCTGCTCTAGCAACTGGAAGTCCTGCCCCCACCTCGCCAATTTCTCAAGCTTCAAAATGGTCTGGACGTGTATCCGGAACACGACGCCCCCCCATCCCTTCCCCTTCTCCTCTTCCACTTCACCACTATCAAACAGCCAATGGGGGCCGAGGGGGCCGAGGAAGCTCCCGTCTTTCTGGAAGCTCTTCCCCAAGGACCAGCCTGCAGGGGAAAAGGACCCTCAAACCCGTTTTTTTTTCCCTTTCCCTTTCTTTCTTATATCTACGGATACAACCTATCATGAATAATACTAACTACTTACCTACCATCTATACTTGCTTTACGTAGAATGTGGGGAGACCAATCACCCTCGTCGGGCTCTTCTTGGGCGGCGAACCGGCAGCAGTCAGTTCCTCGGAGCCTTGTCCATAATTTATTTCCCTCTCAGGGTCCATACTATAATAACCCCGTCACCCACTGGTGTGAAGAATTGTGGCTCGCCCACCCGGTCAATGCTGCCAGCCACTCAAGGGGAGACACGGCGACGTGGCTCCAAGTCATTTCAGGGCTGACCACGCGCGTCGAGAGCGAAGGCCTTCCTCCCCCCCCCCTCCCCAAAACTAAAGAACTACGGTTCGACGACGCGAGAACGAATCTTGTCTACCATGAGCACGTCTCTGACTGTGCTGCGTATTCCAGTATAATCGTGACTTGACCCAATGGCGCAGAGCACCAGTGCTGATACATGCTGTGGAATACCTACCGTAGGTACGGAGTACTATGAAAAGCACATGTTTCTCACCTACCTGTACTTGCCTTTTGCCATGCTCAATCATGGTGAGAAACAGCACCTTCCTGCACAAGGATGATAGGTACATGCCTTGGATGTTCGACGGCGCCTGAGAGAGTCCAAACAGACGACCCCCTCCCCCATTTCATAGCATCGCCGGCTGTGCGCCCTTTTCATCGAGACCTACTATCCAGTCTATCATATCCTAGTGCAATCCCTCACCCAATGCCCCCTGCTACAGTGAGCAAGTCGCCCTCCTCTACAGAAACACCCTCATCACCAAGCAATGCAAGCAAGTCCCTAAGTCTCCGCACCCTTTGGTCCGACACCCAATCCAGCCTAACCCGCCTCCTCCGCGCCAACCTCCGTAGCGGGCCCCCTTCCTCGGGGAAATCCACCGCCTCCGGGTCCGACAGCCCGGTCCGCTTCGAAATCAGCCTACCCCGACAACCGGGACGCCCCATCCCGCGACGCTGTCCTAAGGGCATCTTCGTCGCCATCGTTTGCCCGCCCGTGGCTGTCTACCGCGTAGACCGCGAACTGAATGCGAGGGTTTGGCTTACGGTGGCGCTGACTCTGTCAGGATGGCTTCCCGGCGTGGCCTGTAAGTGCAGACAGACGGGAGGGGGCAGAGACTGTAGTCGATGGGAAGACGGCACTGACAAATAGGGTTGGGTGGGGGACGACAGACGCGCTTTTGACTGTTCCCGCGTGCCCGGATTCGCCGTATTACTGGCATACCGCCGAGAGATCCAGCTCGGCCGCGGCCAAGAGTTCCGAGAAGGCGCTCTACGCAGCCGTCAAGAAAACTGATCCGTTGGGTCGCGTGAGGGGGGAAAAAGGGGGGGGGCAATGGAAAGCAAGTCCGAACGGAAGCTGAACCGAAGCGCTGGCAGGGTCCGTATGCCAGTCACATCTGAACACGCTGGACTAGCATAGACAACGACCCGAGGGAACGCAGAGTGCAAAAAAAGAAGAAGAAAAGATGGAGAGAGAAGACGAGGTTTGTATTCTTGTTCGAAAGTCTATTTTTCTATCATGAATCGCATGCTTCCCTATAAACCCTTGACCCGTTCTCGTACAAGGTGGCCGGAAGGCGATGTTTCTTCCCACGTCCAGACTACTATAAAGCAAATCCAGACATGACATTAGATATACATGTACAATAGTACGCCTGCCCAAACAGGCGGCGTACGACCACGGCCCGTCTCGCCTCGGACGGGGCGGGTTCGGTGTTGATACACGACACTCGGTGCCATAGTTTGTGCCACGGTTTTTGGCGTACGAAGAGAAGACCTTTTTTTTTCTTTCTTTCTTCTTCCCCTCTACAATGGAGACTGGCGTTTCGTGGCTTATTTGGTGCGCTTGGCATCCAGCTCCTTCTCGTAGGCGGCGCAGAGCTCCTTTCTGTAGGGGTTGTCAGCAAAGAGAACAAGGAAACACATGGCGAAAAGGGGAGGGACGAGAGGAGGAGGAGGGGGAAGACGTACTGGAGGTGAGGGGGGGCCGGGGCGTAGTGGCTGAACTCCATGTTGAACTCGCCCTTGCCCTGGGTGGCGGCGCGGAGCTGGGAGCTGAAGCCGAACATGGCGTTGAGACTGCAGTCGCAGATGAGGGTGAAGTCCTCGATGCCGACCTCGGTGTCGTGGATGGTGGCGTTGCGCTTGTTCATGAGCATGATGATGTTGCCCTGGAACTCGTTGGGGGCCGTGATGGTGGTCTTCATGAGGGGCTCGAGGACCTGGCCGCCGGCCTCGTTGAAGGCCTTGCGGAAGGCCATCTGGGTGGCCAGGTTGAAGGCGAAGTCGGACGAGTCGGTGACGTGGGTGGAGCCGTCGTTGATGACCATCTTGGCGCCGATGACCTTGTGGCCGAGGAGCGGGCCCTTGTTGGTGGCCTCTTCGAAGCCCTTGGCGCAGGCGGTGATGTACTTGTCGGGGATGGTGCCGCCGACGACCTGGGTCTCGAAGATGTTCTTCTCCGGGTCCTCGTAGGGCTCGATCCAGCCGGCGACGCGGGCGTAGTCGCCGGGGCCGCCGCTCTGGCGCTTGAGGAGGAAGTCGTACGGGGTCTTGTGGGAGATGGTCTCGCGGTAGGCGACGCGGGGCTTGCCGGTCTCGCAGTCGACCTTGTACTCGCGGCGGAGGCGCTCGACGTAGATCTCGAGGTGGAGCTCGCCCATGCCCGAGATGATGGTCTCCTCCGACTCCTCGTCGACGTGCAGGCGGAAGGTCGGGTCCTCGCGCTGGAAGCGGTTCATGGCCTTGGAGAAGTTGTCGGCGTCGCTGGTGCGCTTGGGCTTGATGGACAGCGACATGACGGCGTCGGGGACGAACATGGAGGACATGGTGTAGGGCAGGTTGCCGTCGGTGAAGGTGTCGCCCGAGGCGCAGTCGACGCCGAAGACGGCGCAGATCTCGCCGGCGCCGACCTCGCTGACGTCCTCCATCTCGTTGGAGTGCATGCGCACGATGCGGGGGATGCGGACCTTCTTGTCGGTGCGGGAGTTGAAGAGGTAGGTGCCCTTGCGGAGCTTGCCCTGGTAGACGCGGATGTAGGTGAGCTGGCCGTAGTTGTTCTCCTCGAGCTTGAAGGCGAGGCCGACGAAGGGGAGCGAGTTGTAGGGTACCAGCTTGACGGTGGCCTCGTCGCGCTTCTTGTCGAGCGCCTTGTTCTCGACCTCACCCGGGTTCGGGAGGTAGTCGCAGACGGCGTCGAGCACGGGCTGAATGCCCTTGTCGGCGAGGGCGGAGCCCATCATGACGGGGGAGAACTTGAGGGCGATGGTGGAGCGGCGGATGGCGGCCTTAATCTGGGCGTTGGTCGGGACCTGCTCGTCGAGGAACAGCTCGGCCATCTCGTCGTCGACGTCGGCGAGCTTCTCGATGAGCTCCTGGCGCTTCTCCTCGACGAGGTCGTGGTAGCCGCCGGGGAGGACGTCGGTGGTCCTGACGACGGTGCCGCGGGGGCCCTCGAAGTAGTAGGCCTTCTTCTCAATCAGGTCGATGACGCCCTCGAACTCGTTCTCGGCCCCGATGGGCACCTGGATGGCGGCGGCGGGAATCTTGAGCTTCTTGTTGATCTGCTCGACGGCCTTCCAGGGGTTGGCACCCATGCGGTCCATCTTGTTCACAAAGCTGATGCGGGGGACGTTGTAGCGCTTCATCTGACGGTCGACGGTGATGGTCTGACTCTGGACGCCCGAGACGGCGCACAGGATCATGACGGCGCCGTCGAGCACGCGCAGGGCTCGCTCGACCTCGATGGTGAAGTCGATATGGCCGGGGGTGTCGATGATGTTGATGTGGTAGGTTTCCTCCTTTCCGTTCTCCGTCTTCTTCCAGTCGGCGAAGGTGGCCGCCGACTGGATGGTGATGCCCTTTTCTCTTTCGAGCTCCATCGAGTCCATCTTGGCGCCGACCGAGTCCTTGCCGCGGACCTCGTGGATCGCCTTGATGCGGCCCGAGTAGAACAGCACTCGCTCGGTGGCCGTCGTCTTTCCGCTGTCAATGTGGGCGGCGATACCGATGTTGCGCACGCGCGACAGGCGGTGCGCCTCCTCGGGGCTCATCTTGGCGGCGACGAGCTCGGGGGTGAGGGCGGAGGCGTTCTCCTGAGCCAGCTTCAGGGCCTCGGCGGCGGCCCCGGCGGACCTGACCGCGGTAGTCGTCGTGAGGGTGCGTCTGGCCGTCTGTCCCATCTTCCACATCGCAGCCGTCGTCATCGAAGGGGTTGTCGAAGGCTTCACGCTGGCGGCGAAGCCGAAGTGTCGCGCATGCCGGCCTTGGGGCCTTGCGCCGCTGAAAAGCCCGCCATTCGGCACTCTGACGGCCCTCGGAGCCCTCATCGTGACCAATGTTTCACGGACCGGAAACGAAGTCAAAAGGAAATGGAAAGAATGGGTGGGATCACGAGAAAAGGGAGCCGGGATCCATTAGGGACACGATGGTGTCTGTCTGGTACGGGGCTCGTTTTTTCCATCTCCCTCACTCGGCGAAACTTTTTTTTTTGGACATGGGTCCGGTTTCGCGCCGCCGCGAAGGCACGTGTTTTCGTGGAGGAGTGGGGCAACCCCGGATGTGGGCGAATCGCGGAAGCGGGATTACACCGGACGGTTTGATGGCGTACAACTTGTTGGGGAGGACATCGCCATGAGACATGGGAGCTAGTTTACATAATATGTCATCTCAACTTCCACAAGTGACCTGAATTCTCGTCTGTTCCAGCAAGCTCATAAGCACATTTATAGAGACTTTCATTCAATCCGTCGCTCGCAGAGCGTTGGGGAGAAGCAGGCAAGCCCTTAATGAAACGGCTCTGTGCGAAATTTTTCATTACATGGGTAGGTAGTATTGGTCTTATGTTGCCAACGAATCTCAGTTCTCTGCTGCGCAAATGGATATATACCCCTCCTGAACGCCGTACGCAAAATTACAAAGCTCTCCGACTTTGCTTAGATCCAGTGATCGTCCAGCGCCCGGTTCTTGTCGAGATAATCGTAGACCTGCTTGTAGTCTTTGCAAACGTGCTTCGCGTCCCAACCGTCGCTACCCGTCCAACCCGGAGGGAACGTCGTCTGTGTGCCCTCCAGCGCAACGTCGCCTGCGCACATGATGGCCTGCGGGAGGGGAGGATATGTCAGCTTCATGGGAGCCAGATCGATGGGAAAACCCCATCGCCACCACTTACCTGTCGGAGGTACTCGAAGCAGTGCTGCAAATGCCACGGCTCCTCGGCGCCCTGGGCACCCTCGGGGATGTGCGAGTGCATGTCGACGGCGCCGCTGCCGTTGACGGCGAGCCCCGCGTAGCTCTCGAGGATCGCGTAGAGACAGTGCAGCTGGTGCGTCATGGACGTCGTGAAGACCGTGCGCGGCGTGAACTCGGGCAGCGGGACGGGCAGGTTGTCATGGGCCTTGGTGTCGTTCATGACGACGTAGCCCAGGCCCCTGGGCACGATGGAAAGCCATTTCTCCTTGATCGAGGCGTCGGTGAAGAACTTCTTCGGGTCGTCGGGGACGAAGTCCGTCGTCGGGTGGAACGTGGTTATTTGCTGATTGACTGCGCCGTGTCAGCATGTCACGCGGTCAACCGGGCAGGGAGGAACAGCGTTACTCACACTCTGGCGCGAATCCTGTGAGGTCGCCCACGGGTTCGAGACGTTTATCACGGGGTGCTGTTGACTGCAGGCCCGCCCTCCGCTCGAGAAGCAGACCAAGAATGATGACCAGCATAAGCGTATCGATGAGTCCGCGCCAGCGAGGAAAGAAGCCAAGGGCCCTCGCGCATCGGCTCGGCTGCGTCGTCCGTGTCCCATCTTCGAGATCTGCCCTGTTCCACTGCTTGCCTTCGCCGTCGTCGCTGAGGAGCGATACGCTGACGTCGGTCATAGAGGGATCATCGTGGATTTGAGCCTCGCGGCGAACGTCGGAGTATGGCATGGCACCAGGCTTCATGGCGTCGGCTCTGGGCCTCGTTGCGTGTGATTTGAGATGCGATTGGCTATAAAACCTAACAGGTCTCTGCTCCGACTCTCACTCTACGAGTTTTCATGTAAAGCAAACAAGAAGAGGGGCCGAAATGGGAACCAGCCAGGCTTCGGATTGATAAAACAATCAAACATCAGTATGTACAAATGAAAAGCAGATAGGAAACACCGTATTGCGTATGCTACATACTACGGAGAGCCACCTACTACGTAGGCCGGTAAAACAGGAGGGCGACATCATGGGCCTGGACGAGTCGATGTGAAACAGCAACAGCTAATCCCTACGCAGTAGAGCGGCAGCGTCGCATGGCGGCAGTGGTGATCTGGTGAGATCCGACACTCCGTGTCTGAGATTGGCGGAGCACAGGGCCGTGTTTGGGACCGTAGGCCGTACAGGCCCTTCTCGGGTACCTATGTACATCATCGGCCGCCCAGGCTTGGCGAGAAGGCCATGGAGTCGATGTCGCGCGTTCGCATATAGCATTCGGTAGCTTTCGGGCTGTCTTCGTGGCGAGCTGGAATTAATTGTGAGTCTGAACTCGAGATGGGATGAACAGCGAAGGTTTATTTCGTCGAATACCTAGTGACGAGTTGCGAGGATTTTCTACGCTAACCAGCCAGCTACGCAACAGGGTCACAAAACGATTGTTCCAGTGGCGTAGGAACACGAGGCACAGCAAAAGTACCTGGCGGAATGCCCAACGAGAAGAGAAAGGCGGCTGCTCCTGCGAACAAAACAAAATTGACAACTGTGAGATTCGAACTCACGCCTCTTTCGAGACCAGAATACTCATCCGTTGAGACGGGTGAAGCTTACGCTTGAGTCTGGCGCCTTAGACCGCTCGGCCAAGTTGCCGATTGATGATTGTTACTGCTGGATATCGAAACAAGAACCCTAAGCAGATGACACCACACGTATCCCAACCTTACGAAGCACGCCGACACAATGGCACAAAGATAATTAAGCTATAGTTTGACTCTAGGGATCGACAGTCCGCCACCCTTGTCAGTCTTCCGACCTTATTCCACAGTCGCCTTGCTAAACTTAGGTATCGAGAAACAATACTCAAGATGGCTTGCCAGCTTTGCTCTTTGTCCTCTCTCTCTCTTACTCCCTAAATCTCTCTTCGAGATGACTGACACCTGATTCAACACGTCGGCGGTGCTTATCATGGGCCAACAAGAAGAGACTATCAAGGAAACTGCCCGAACGCCTTATCTCCCCATCGCGTCTAACAGCCTGTCTTGCCTCGGAGTGGATCCCGACCTCGGCGAATACCGCTACACATGCCGACACCCCCTTTCATCGGCTCAGCTCAGAATCGGACCGCTATCGTTGTCGACGACAAAGAATCGGTCCACTCTGCCCTCGAAATATTAGACTTCAGGCCCAGTACGCCCGGTGGGAGTCACCAACGGCGGAGTCGACTCCAGCGCGGGAGTTGACATCGGCAATCTTGCTCTATCGACGCATATTGTGGCTTTTTTCCCTCTCGTTGATACGCCAGGTGCCGTTGAAACCCTTCTCATCCTCCCCAATGCGCTGCTGCTGTAGATCCCGTTCGCCGCGTCTGCTTTGCTCGTCGCCCGCAAGCAAAAGTCAAATGCAAAAAAAAAAACCCTTGGCAGATCAGACATCATTGGATCCCCTCCTACGTAACCGTCCCGCCCACATGCCGTCCAACCGGGCCCAGTCAGGTGGCGGATCCCTACCTCTGATAAGCAGACAAATTCGCAAAAGAACTTTTCTCTCTTTGCCCCCCTCCCCCCCCAGCCAGTGTTCTTCCTCGTGTCCTCCAATCTACGGATACTATGTAAAATAGAGGGGTGCGAAAGAGTGGACCCTGGTGGTGCAATCTGGGTCATTCATTCTCAGCCGCCTCCCCTCCTCACCGTCTATCGTGGATGTGCTCGCCCGGTTTTTATATCCGAGAGGGTCGTCCACACCCTGAGCCGTCGCCGTTCTCGGTGGGTTTCTTGAACCATTCCGCTCTTTTCTAGTTCAAATCCTTCTGGATTGCTCTGTTCTGTTGCGTGGGAAAAACGAGACGCCTCGTTTCCCTCACAAGATTTCTATGACGGACAATACTTAATGTCTAATCCTTTTCATTCATTGCGCAGCAATTTCTGACCTTTAGTTACGCCAATCGAAGCTCGGTATTTGACGTAGCTGGGACGAGATAGATCTGCCAGGCCAACAAACAAAGATATTGCCACCGACGACGGGGAGTTCCTTATAGCCAGCAAGGCCATAAAACTTGAGTGCCTCCTCATCCATACAATCACACGAACCTGCATCATGACGGCCCGAACCTCCGTCGCGGGCGAGAAATCCGGCTCGGTGCCGGGCTCTCGCTCGCGCACGCCCTCCGAAACATCCCTCACCCCCGCCGCCGTCGACCCAGAAAGTCGAGCCGCCACCGACACCGCCCAGCAACCGTCAAAACCCTCCGCTCCGGGCCCTGTCCCCGACGGCGGCCTCGAGGCCTGGTTCCAGGTCCTCGGCTCCTGGGTCATCCTCGCGCAAACCTGGGGCCTCGTCAACGCCTTCGGCGTCTACCAGACCTACTACGAGCGCACCCTCCATGACGTCGCCCCCTCGGCAATCTCCTGGATCGGCTCCCTGCAGGGTGCCCTCCTGATGATGGTCGGGCCCATCTCCGGACCCCTTTACGACGCTGGATACTTCCGCGAGCTTCTCTGGGCCGGCATGTTCCTGATCCTCTTGGGCATGTTCATGACGTCCCTCTGCACCGCTTACTGGCAGGTCCTCCTCGCGCAGGGCGTGTGCGTCGGCGTCGGCTGCGGTCTGGTCTTCCTCCCCTCCACCGCGATCCTCAGTCAGTACTTTGACAAGCGGCGCGCCCTCGTCATGGGCATTGCTGCGACGGGTTCGCCCATCGCGGGCATGACCTTCCCGATCCTCTTCGGCCACCTCGAGCCCAAGATCGGCTTCGGCTGGGCCACCCGCATCATCGCCTTCATCCTACTGGGCCTCTCCGTCATCCCTGCCGTCACGATGCACACTCGCCTCCCGCCCTCGGGCCACAAGCGCTCGCTTGTTGACCAAACGGCCTTGCGCGACCCGGCCTTCACGCTCGTCGTGGTGGGTTCTTTCATCGCGTTCCTAGCCATGTATGTGCCGTACTTTTACATCCAACTCTTCGCCGTCAACCATGGTATTGGCTCATCCGATTTTTCGGCCTACTTTGTCACTCTCCTCAGCGCCGGGAGCATCCCGGGCCGTGTGATACCCAACTACCTGGCAGACAAGGTCGGTGCGCTGTACATGCACATCGCCGTCGCCGCGGGCTCGGCGATCCTCATGTTCGCATGGCTGGGGATCCGCAACATGGCGGGTCTCATCGTCTTCGCTATCCTGTACGGCCTCTTCTCCGGCGGCTTGGTGAGCATCTCGCCGACCGTCGTTGTCAGCCTCTCGCCGGACCTGAGCCGCGTGGGGACGCGCATGGGCATGATGAACTTCATCGCGGGTATTGCCATCCTCGTCGGGACGCCGATTGCCGGTGCCATTCTGGGCGACTACGGCGAGGTGGCGTGGCAGTCCATGATCGGGTACGGCGCCGCGGCTTTGACGGTCGGCTCGATGTGTCTGACTTTGGCAAAGATCTTCCAGTTGAAGACGGCTCGGAGTCTAAAGGACTAAGGATGCGAGGATGCATGTACGATGTATGTAATGCCTACCGAATTTAGAATGGGAAGCAACGGCCTTTCCGGCCATGGATGATATGTGCCCCTTCCCTGGAAACAAGTCGTTAGTCTTGGTCTACTGAAAGTGAAGATTTGCAGTGCATGGTGCGCCAGCAATGAAGATGCCGGGCCAAATGCTTGAAAGATCTACAGCCTGATGAAGTCATCTCTGGGATAAGAATGCCTTGGAATAACAGATAGGCCCACGGTGGCCAACCGAAAGGTGGGTTTTTTGTTAAGAGTCTCGCGAGGTCGATGCTTGGAGAAGCATTTCCGACTTATACCACCAGTGCAGCGGGGTAAGGAAGAAAGAGTCTGTTTGGGTTGTGCACTGTACAGTTTCTGCGTCAATCAACCAGGTAGACATACAAACCGTCGTAGAGGCGTGCCGTTGTCGTCTCAATTTCCAGACCCGATGATGCAACTTCGCATGTTGCCCTCACTGGGAGCTTGCGCGAGTCAGAGACGGATAGGGGCGCTCCGGATGCAGGAGTTAATTGCGGTGATGGGCAAGGGTTGGCACCCCGGTCCCCATCCATGTGCGTGTTGCTGATTCATCCTTGGATCATGTTTTGGACGTAGCTCACCTAAACTACACTACGGTATCCGTACCTACAAAATAAACGCTTAACTCAGGCGCGAGGTCAACCAGGTACCTTGGTATAGTGGGACGAGCCCCACTACATCCACCACCACCTGTTGATCCGGGCTTGACAGTCGATCGCGTTTGCACATTGCGATTCATTGTGCAGAGCAGTGCCCGTTTGACAGCGGAAGGTGGGAGAAACCATCTGGGGGAAGCAGGGAGAATCGGCACCGGCAAGCTTGATGGGACGAAAGGAAGGAGACGACGACAAGATTGCTGTGTACCTAGGTACTCATCTACCCACGTGCCTACCTAGGTACCCACGTACCCACGTGCCTACCTTTTTCCATGCCGGTCTGCGTTTTTCTACAGCAGTTCCGATTCGTTCTTGGGTTCTCCTCGCTCCTACTCTCCCTCCCTCCCTCCTTGGCGCCATGGCCGTACCTGTCAGCTTCGTGGGGGACGGTGTCGTACGTACATTTGTCAGTCACTACTAATCGCTCTTGCGCATTGCACATTGCACATTGCACAGATGACGTTCGCCGTCGATCGAGCGACCATGCATGAACTCGGAATTGGAACCCGCAGACAGATGAGATGAATACTCTACCTAATTCATAGACGTCTCGTCTGTTATACATGCCGATTGTTGCGTGGACTGAAGGCGGCAGAAGATTAGGATTGTGTCTGATCTGTGTCGGCAGCCCTCGGTTTAACCCGAAATCCAAAACTCTCGATAATCGTACTACGTGCAGTTTACAAAAAGCCTAAAGCTAGAACCACACACTTACCTACCTAGCGAGGTAACCTACTTACTTGTACCTAGGTAGTCTAGTCTGTACCTAGGTAGGTAGGTACTCACGCATCGTGTACACTACCTCTCTGGTAGCGTTGCACTAGCATTCGACAGGTGCCACACATGCCATATGAAGGTGCCCAAACAGGACAGTCGGCGAGGCGTCGATATGTGTACTACTAGGTAGGTATTCATTCGTAAGGCTTATCTATCATGCCCCGGATGCGTTGTTAAGCGCTTAATCAGCACCCGTCGAATTCTCCAGACTTGGCTCCACAGACCCATTGTTGTGACGACTTGTTTCTGGCGCATGCTATGCTACGCAGTGCAGCAGCTTGACCGGGGGAGGTGGAGGGGCCAACTGTGATCTGACATGTCTGTTTGCCTGCCTTTTTCCACCTGCAGAGCTGCTGCACACCTACTACGTGCATACCTAGATGCTAACAGTATCGCTCAGATCTACCTGTACTATCCGAGTAGGTACACATCGCGCAGATGTACTTCTTTACTCTTGCTGCTGTTTAGATAGCTTGTACCAAAGGGGGGAAGAGATGGAAAGAAAGAGAAAAAAATACATACATCGTCGAGTATAACGTACTTGTGTAGATAATTAGGTACCTACCTCCCTAGGTACCTAGGTACGTCCTCTTTCCAGACTCGGCATTAATACCATGCCCCTCCCTCAATGAAGCGGTAGAGGCAGATAGACACGTACCTAGCCTGCCTGTACCGGATAGCTCCCCTGCAGGAGTTGTCTCCCCCGCGACGACTTGCTGACATCTCCTTACCTGAGCTACACTACCTGGCATGTGTCTCGATTCTGATCCCACTTGGCATATGGACCTAATGAAGTTGGCCAGCCATTGTCGTTCCATCCCTTTCGAACCGGCCGCATCCCCATCCTCAAGGGGGTGTCCCTGACCTTCGTCCTCTTCTGCCCGTTAATCGATCCCCCACCCCGACAAGCTGCCTAAGCGGCGTATCATTGATGATGCAAGACGCCCCCGTCTCAGTCCCCTCTCTTCGCTTCTCCGCTCCCATGAACGCCAGATGGGGCCATTGGAGCTGCGGGTTGGGTTGGCCTCGATATAAGATCATGCCGTCCTCCCCGATTTTATCTTTGCATGTTGCTTAACTCCTCACTGCAAATTACACACTCGATACCCAGTTTCTCTTCCTTATTTTCCCGCAACATTACCCAACCACCACTCACAATGGCTCCCAAGATCGCCATCGTCTACGTAAGTTTGCACCACTGAATCTAATCCGGCATTTTTTGTACTTTACCCCTTCTCCTTCGCTCAACCTTCCCAACCGTCTCGGCCGAGCCGTATCTATAAGAGAGATTCGGTTTGCTTCTCCCGTACGGATGAAGCAACACTCTCTGAAGATGCTCCCTGTTAAACCTGATACTACTGCCCGCACAAGAAGACCACTCTGCTAACCGCCATGTCTTTGACAGTACTCCATGTACGGCCACATCCGCCAATTGGCCGAGGCCGAGAAGAAGGGCATTGAGAAGGCCGGTGGTTCTGCCGACCTTTTCCAGTACGTCCCCTTTCTGCCCTGACAACAACCACGCATATGTGTAGACTAACATGGAACCAACCAGGATCGCCGAGACTCTCCCTGAGGATGTTCTCGCCAAGATGGGTGCTCCCCCCAAGCCCACCGACGTCCCCGTCCTCGACGACCCGGCCACTCTTGAGGCCTACGATGCCTTCCTCATCGGCATCCCCACCAGATACGGCAACTTCCCCGCCCAGTGGAAGGCGTTCTGGGACAAGACCGGCAAGCAGTGGAGCACCGGCGGCTTCTGGGGCAAGATGGCCGGCCTCTTCATTTCCACCGCTTCCCTCGGCGGCGGCCAGGAGTCCACCGCCCTCGCCGCTATGTCCACCTTTGCCCACCATGGCATCATCTACGTCCCCTTCGGCTATGCCAAGGCCTTCGGCCAGTTGACCGACCTCTCCGAGGTTCACGGCGGCGGCCCTTGGGGTGCCGGCACCTTTGCCGGCCCCGACGGCTCTCGCCAGCCCAGCGCCAAGGAGCTCGAGATCGCCACCATCCAGGGCGAGACCTTCTACCAGACGGTCGCCAAGCATTCCGGCTGACTGCATGGTAGCGAAGGCGGGGCCAAGACAGAGGAGGAGAAGCAGAAGACGACCAACGGGGTCAACGGGTCTGATAAGGCGGCGCCGGTGAAGAAGGACGACCGGAAGACGCCGCAAGAGTTGGACAAGAAGGACGTTAAAGCGGGACCTTGCGGTTTGCCGAGCAAGTGCGTGGTGCAATGAGATGAGATTTGCACCAAACATTTGCGCCGCTAAATCTACGCTGGAAAAAAAAACAGTAAATTGATACCACATACCCTTTCAGACAATTCAATTACCATGAATACCCAGGCATTGAAGTCTTGTTGATTGCCGTGTGTACGCAGAGTAAGTACAGTGAGACCTGGATGCTGCAAGGTCTCTAGCAGCTTTTATGCCGCCTAATTTGCTTGCCGGCTCGACGCAGACAGTCGAGACTTGTGAAAGGAGAGGAGACCATCTTTCTTATTGGCAATGCCCATCCATGTCTGTAGAAGAAAGACGCCGCCTTGACCCCAAGTTAAAAAAAAAAAAACCAGGAACCTTGCTCGATCGCCATCCATTTCCTAATTAACATTGGAGTATTGCCTGATAAGTCCGTAGGGGCCGGGGAATCAAGTATACATTTTCTGGCAAACTCTGCAATTCGCCGGTGGCGCGACGGTCTTCGACAAGTCGGCCATACCGCTACTAATAGTGCGTCGACGCCGAGAAGATGCTTGCTTGCTTTGTACATTCGGACGAAAATCTGTTTATCAATATAATCGAGCCCCCTAGGAAACTCTCAAGAAGCTTTGGTCTAATTATCTTATAGTTCATTTTTTGGCTCATAAATAACGCCGATAACCATGCAATTTTCGCTCCCAGCACTCACCACACCCTAAATACTCCGTTCGCTAATGGCAAATTCGATACGGCATCTGTTTCGCTGTTGCAATGTTTACAGTCCTCTTCCATCGAATAAAATATTGTTACTGTCATGGACGTTGATCATGGTGTATTCGGCGAGCAGCGGGTTCTTGTTGCCCAAGTTCAGTGTAACAGCGAGAAGGTTGGGCTCGGTCCAGGTAGGGCGCAGACCGCGAGACTCGAGGCGTTGCCACCAGTCAAGGTATTTGAAGGCTGTCAGGCCGCCGAATAAATGGATCTTAACCATCAGCTGGCCGATCGGGAGCTCACCAGCAGTGATGGGAAAGTCCCTATGAAGGCCCTCCACGGCTTCGAACTCGGCAAACTCAATGTCCATCTTGAGAATGTCACTGGCATGATGTCAGCGAATAGTCGGTGTGCCTCGGCCACGAAGGAACCGCTTACATGTACTCATGGCCGTTCATATCCATCAGGTCGCTGATGCTGTAAAAAGGAGGCTTCAACGTCGTGTTTGTCTTACCAGCTATACCGGCCTGAAGAAAGCTGGCTCTTTCGCGGTTGCCGGATTCAAGCTGCTCGCCAAAGTCGACAACGGAAAAGTCGTATGCCCAAACGCGGCATTTCGTGCGGCTTAGCATTTCGTTTTCTTCCAGAATTCACGAGTCAGACGCCCATTTATTTGTACGGTGATAGGTCAGGTGACAGGCTACTCACCAAAGCTGGACTCATCGCGGACGCCGAAAGAGTAGATGATACACTCGCGGTTCCGTGGGAAATTGACATAGCGTGACATGCCGCAAACCCATTTGCCACCGTCGCCCAAACGGCCGACGCGTTCCATCTCGTGGGGACAGCTGAAAGAGGCCGGAGTGAAGTCCCAAATGGAATAAGGGTGCTTCTTGTACTTCGAGGCGCTCGTGGCGGGGAAGCTGCAAGAGGATGGTAGTTAGTTGTCTGATATTTTTGTCTTGTTGACAAGACCCTGTCGCAGTATACGCATGGTGTCGAAGGGCTCGGGCGAGAAGAATTGAAGAAGCCGACTTACAAAGGCATGTGGGAGGCATCGCCCCAGTCGGCAGCAATCGTATCATGACGCTGCTGGACGGTCTTAGCCCATACTGCCTCGGCGTTGATCAGGAACTCGCGCATTGGGATGCGACCGCCATTATTGTTCACGAGGCTGTCAACTTGGCTGGAAGCCCACTTCTTGGCCTGGTCGTGCGCACCGATGGAGCGCAGAAAAGCGAAGGCAAAGAGCAGACCGGCGGCCAGCCAGAGCAACTGGAAGATGCGCTTCGAGCTGCCCCCCATAGCTGTGCTATCTGTCGTGGGGGTTTCTTGGCGGATAGAGTTACACTCGGGCGCCTTGTCCGGGCTTTGTGTCCAGGTCGAGACTCGGTACCGTTGCTGTACGTGTGCGTGTGCTGTCGACTAGAAATGAGATGGGAATCAAGTTGCCGTCGTAGTCATTGACAGAGTCGCGGCGAGAAGTCTTGATAGCGATGTGGTAGACGATGGCAGAAAGAAGAGTTTCGCCTGACGCTGGAGCCAGCTGGCACGGTTCGCAAAGTTCAGACTGCTTAATCCTGGAACGTCGAGACAGGAAGGAGCTACGAGGATTCTTCTTGATTTGTACCTACCTAGGTACCAAGTACTCGTATGCGCACCTCACCCGAGAAGGTCTGGGGCCAGGCACGATGCTTTGCTTTCTCTGAGTTGGGCAGGAGATCTCCTGGGAAGCCTGCGGTGCACGTGCCTTCCTCGCTTTTAGTAGTATAAATAAGGAGTAGGTATGTAGGAAAGCACCTCTCAGGGCTTTGCCAGGTTACCCCCATGATGCGTCTATCCAAAAGAACGTGGTATTGCTCTGTAATGCCCGTCGATCTGTGGCCCTCGCCCTCGCCCTCCCCGAGATAGGTGTACCACCGAAACCAATAGTGTTTGACGTTAACGACAAGGGTGCAAGTAAATACTTGTACAAGAACAAAAACATGCTTAACGACACCCACCTGCGTCGCTCGCTCTAATGGAAGAGGGGATGAGGAAAGAGACTGCCTTTGGCTTAGCCAGGGGGAAATGCCATCAGCAACGAGTATCGTATGCTTGTCTGTAGATTAGGTCGCCGCGTGATGTTAACGGCCATCGCACGTGAGGGGTTTTCTGAAAGAGATACGGCACTTACCTATCAGAGGTTGTATTAATCCAACTTTGGTCCAAGGTTTCAACGTTGGGACGGGACTGGAGCACCAAGTGGCGGCAGGGTGACGCGAGAGTCAATCATCCCACATCCCTAGCCAACGGCCACGCTGTAGGCAGCCAGCCTCGCTCGACGCTTTCATGTATCTACCAAGTGTTGGGGTTAAGTAGTCTCGGAGATGCTCACTTGCAAATACGGTTCTCAAAAGAGATTGGGACATTCGCCGTACGGCTGGACATGGTGCCCGGTATTATTTGCACCTCAGTGTTCCACTGCACGAGTCGCGTCACGCATGGAGGACAGCAGCAGGCCCTTTCTCTGAAAATAAAAGCCTGGCCTTTAGGCACCCCATACCGTTGGAATTCGAGATCAAAACGTACATGTTATCTCAGCATTACGTTCCACAATATGGGAGCCGTATCGTCGTTTCCCGACGTGGTCTCCTCTAATGGGTATCATTCCTGTTTCCCGCACCCGTCATCAATCATTTAACATCAGCAGCAGAGGCTGTCTGGTCCGAACGGCGTAGGACCTTCCCCCCATCCCTCACTTGAGCACGTTGTTCTGCTCCCCGATGAAGACGAGCCCCTGGGCCGACGAGTTGGCCGAACTGCGGTATTTGCCCATCTCCGTGTCGCCACCCAAGTTGCTCGACAAGTCGCACTCCTTCACGCCGATCTCGCCGCGGATGATTTCGATCATGGACACGAGGGGGAAGATGAGCACGAGCATCGACAGCAGCTGACCGAAGTTCCATTGCTTCTCGCCGTCGTCACTGAGCTCGTAGGCCGGTCCGTTGCCCCAGGCATCCGAGGCCATCAAGACACGGATCGCGGCGCCAATGGCAGATCCCATCATGACCAAGGTGCCAACGACCTGGAATATGCGCGTCAATCGGGTGGAGCGGAAGCTCTTATGGTGGAGGTACCAGCTCGCCAGGAGGAAGACGAGGATGTTGGCGGCGATGACGACGATGGTGCCGAAGTAGCTCAGCCCCGTCTGCGAGCCCTTGCCAGCGTCGCCGACGATCCAGACGCAGGCGACGGGCAGCTTGGACTCCTGCATGTTGCTCGACACGCCCCGCAGGATGAAGACGCCGTAGGTGGTGTTGAGGGACAGGCTCAGCAGCATCAGGATCTGGCGCAGCCAACGCAGGACCCAGTCGCGGCGGAAGTCGCGGGCGAGGGCCAACAGAGTGGCGTTGTGAACGGCGAGGGCCATGTTGGTGAGCATCCAGATGATGAAGAAGTGGTAAGGGACCATCTGGTGGACCT
The DNA here is from genome assembly GCF_030913465.1 of Colletotrichum navitas. Taxonomy (NCBI): domain Eukaryota; kingdom Fungi; phylum Ascomycota; class Sordariomycetes; order Glomerellales; family Glomerellaceae; genus Colletotrichum; species Colletotrichum navitas. The sequence continues at coordinate 183,253 of NW_026850592.1, forward strand.
TGGCGAGGCCGACGCACGAGATGCCGATGCTGATGAGGAGCTGCTGGTCCGAGTAGCTGTTGAGCAGCTTCCGGCGGATCCTCGAGGGATTGCCGTACATTTCGTGGATGATGATGGACATGCTGAGTATAAGGGAGACGCCGGCGGTGATGACGGCCGCGAGGATGACGCCGCGGCCGGCGACGCCACCGTCGCTGGCCACCGGGACGTCGGGCCCGACGGTGCAGCTGGCCGGCTCGAATAATGCCATTTCACCCCCCTTTCCTTTCGTTCGGTGGTGGGCCGGCCGGCGATGGCTGTCGTCAAGATCTTCTTCTTGTCGGGGTCTAGTCGATAGTTCTTTACAGGCGTTCCTCGCAGCCTGAATCGGATTGTCTTCCTTGTCTTAGTCGTTGGTGGGTTTGAAGAAGTTGAAAGCCGCCCACCGAGTTGGTCCAGTTCGACTGGGACGCACCTCGCTCTTGGTGGTTATGAGAAAGATGGCAAATTGTGACGCATATGGATGGATGGGAAAATGCCCTCAACCTTCACTCCATATCTTTTGACTCGAACCCTTTCCTCCTCTTTTTCTGGGACCGATCCCTTCCCCTTCTCTCCTAACAGTGCATCTTGGTTCAATAGAGTGAGTGACGTACCGAGCAAGCGCCGTATTACGCTGCCTTTCAACGCACCACCCCCCCATGGCCGCCGTCTGAAACGGCGTTCCGCTGGGGAAGATCCTTGAAAGGTTGTGGATGAGTGGCTGTTGGCGTTTGCAAGTGAAGATGGATGCCCTGACCTGGCGCTGGTTAGCGTCAAGGGGCGACGTCGAGGATTGGCCAGCGCCGTGGCTATGCTCCTACAGGCTACAGTCTAGCGCTAGCTGCGGGAAGGGCGCCGCCACCACCACCCATACCCACCACCAACCGCCTAACGCCCATCGCTGTCGCCTGCAGATCTCTTGATCGCAGCCACAATACACTTGGTTTACACCACACGCTGTCATTGATTGGCAGGCCTTCATCCAACATGCTCTGGTTTGCCAACGCTGTCGAACCATGTGCCATGTTTACTTCAATGGCCAAAGCGCCCTCGAGGCCATCCCAATCTCGGATGGGTTGCTCTTCACCATCTCCGCCGCCCTCGGACGACCAAAACACCATCACTGGCTGATGTAGGTCCCGGCTCGTCGATGGCAGATAGCCTGGACAACGGCTCATGGGCTGCTGGGCTCAGACAAATGGACGATCGCCATGTTGGTTGACGCTTGGCAACAGCGGTGCAATTTAATAGGCATGTTATGACGTATACATAAAAAGTCGATATTACTGCAAGTCTCAATGCAAAGGACTACCAGGCGCTGAATCAAATCTAAAACGGAAAACGGTTATTTACTCCTCATTTAGCTTGGGCAGCAATTTCGGCTTCGGCTTCATCCCCAGGCGCACGCTTCATGGCTTCCGGCGGCGGAAGGCGGACCAAGAGAAGCAGCCCCAAATTAGCGAGGCAGAAACCAGCGACAACAAGGTACGGCAACCCGATCCACAGACCCTCGAGCTGCATACCCACTCTGAAAAGCTCGGCGAGCATGGGCTGCGTGTACACCGTGCCCACCATCTCAACGAGCGAGATGAATGAGTACAGCCGTGTCCGATGCGCAGCGTCCACGTATATCGCGCAGAGACTACGCACGTAGCTGCCCCAACCCGAACCGAGAGCCAAGATCGCGAGGCCGCCAATAAAGGCACCGATGCTCGGCGACGCGGCTAGACCCAAGGCGCCGATAATAAGCGTGACGGACGATATCCGGGCGAGAAAGAGGTCGCGGTCGTTGTCGTTGGTGAACCGCAAGGGCTTCGGCGCCTTCGGTGAGGCGAGCAGTTTTGAGATGCCCGGCAAGATGGCGACGACGGCCAGGATAACGCCCAGCCCGTAGAGTGACGAGAGGTACCCCGTCTGAGACAGCGAGACGTGATAGCGTTTCGAGGCGAAGATGTTCATGAACTGGAAGGTCGACATCGCGGCGGGGTACGACCCGAGCAGCGTCACCACCAAAACGACGAGGGACGGCGACTTGAAGAGACCCAGAGACTCCCGGAGCCGGTGGAACGTGTGCTGCATGGCGCCTATGACGGGCGAGTCGGCCTCCGGCTCGTTCGCGATAGGGTCCGACTCGATCTGGGCCGCCGGCTTCGTCTCCGGGATCATGTGGATGGTGAAGGCCATAGTCAAGCCGGCGGCAAGGGCAACCCACATGACCGGCCACGGCCCGGTTCTCTCCATCATCCACCCGGCGATGGCGGGGGCGCAGAGGTTTCCAGTCATGGACGCCACATGGACGTTCATGAACTTCTTGGCTCTAGCCGTACGAGTTAGCAAGGTAAGGGTGGTTTCATATCGGAGAAGAAACAACGAACCTGTTTTCTGATGTCGTGACGTCCGAGATCATGGAAAAGACAACGGCGCTTAGCACGCCGTTACCCCCGCCAACCAACAAGAAGAAAGGGCCGACCCACAAGGCCTTCATTGGAAACGTCCTGGGAAACGCACACACCAAGAGGAACCAGAGCTGGTCAAGGATTATGCCCAGCACCGCCAACGAGAAGACCTTTCTCCTCCCGAACCGGTCGGCAATGATGCCCCAGGGAAATGTGGCCAAGGCGCCGACGGCCGCCTCCAGCGTGGCGTAGACGGCGAAAAGCATGGCGACCTTGCTCTGGATCACGTCCTCCTTGCACTGGCGCTCGTCGATTGGGCCGTCGGCGCTGGCGTCCCCGGAGCCCAGGACGCCGTAGTACTCCCTGCACACAACGTCCTCGAGAAGGCGAGTGCTGGGGACGACCCAGAGACCCGAGGCACTGCAGCCGATGCCGATGATGGCGCAGAAGAGGGCGGCGATGGCATCGGCATTGTGTAGCTTGGGAACGTGGATGGCGGCGGCGGCCTTGATGAGGGACTCGGTCCTGCTGCGGCCGGTGCCGGGCCGCTTGAGTCGGAGTGGGGAGGACGGGGCACTCGCGAGGAGGAGGGGGGTCGACTCCGTTACATCGTGCATGTCTGTTGATGCCCTGGACGGCGCGGCGTCGTCGACGACGGTGTCTTGGTCGGAGAGTGGATCGGAGTGTGAATCCATCCCGACTGCGGTGTGACGTTCCCGAGGGTTTGGGTGGTGTGGATGTGTCGAGAGGGGCCGACGGAAGATAAGGCCGCGCTAGCTCTGAGGGCCGGCGGTATGAGATAGTACGGGCACGAAAAGAAGTGAAAGCGGTCTGGGAAGGCGGACGGGTTGAGTGGGTGGGCGGCTTCAACACATATGAAAGAGACGTCAATGCCGGATGTCCAGTTGATGACGGAAATCAGAGAAAATTGTACTCGACAACGAGCGAGATTGATAAAGCAAAAGAACGGCGTAGCGGCGTAGCTGTATACCCGTTTTGGAAGGACGCGATGCCCGCTGGGACATGACACGCGGCTCGAAACGACGCTGGGCTCCGTTTCTCTCCATGCTTATGTTTCCCCCCCTGGCCAACCGACGAACTGCCCGGCTCTGAATGGCTTGCGTTGTCTTGCCATTGTCAGATCTGCAGGCGTCATAGCGATAAGGCGTAACTGGTTACCATAGATGGCCTACAACGGGGAGGGGAGAGAAAGTCGAAAAGTAAGACGGAGAAACTTTCAAGACAAGAGTGGATATTGGCAGAATGAGTGCGTAAGTGAGTGAGACGCCGACCGCGGGATGCGCACCAATGAGGAAGGGGGCCAAGTAATGGGTGTCAAAGACGCGCAGCGAGAGAGATCTGAATTGCTGTCACCCAATCCACGACCACCATGTGGCGCTTTAGGGCGTTTATCCAATGTTCTCGACGTCACGGGTGAACGTTACAGGCTCTGTCTCTCGACGATGTCTCACTTCACATAGGTCCCTTTACAGAAGTTCTTTCGCAGAAGTCCCGGGCCTGGGAACGGAGGGGGGGGGGGGTCGAATACGTCGGCTCTCACTCGAGGCCACCCTCGTGTCGGCCCGAGTTCGTCATGCCCTTTGGCGTTATCACTGGCCGCTGCCAGCTTCTGCATCAGGAGTTGGCGCGCCAAGCAACCAGGACTCGATTTCCTAAACGGGGCATCGGGTGCGCTGTTGCTGGCGCGCGCCGCGTACCGGCGTCAGCCTGATTCCCATCTGGTTTACATACACACTCAACCCTGCCGCCCTCTGCTACATAGTACATAGTTCGGGCGCCCGAGGCCTCCCGATTGGTTATTGTCTCTGATCTCCCCCCATCAATCACTCTGACATTCATTCACACACACACACTCACACACTCACACACTCACACACTCACACACTCACACACACACTCACTCACACACTCACTCACACACACACACACACACACACTCACACACACACTCATTCACTCACTCAAACACACAAGCACTCACCCTGTCGCGTGTCAGATGACGTGTCGTTCGTAAGCGTGGACCGGCACGCCGAAAGGAAGAAAACGCAGCATCAGTATACATAATAATCTCCCTTCTCATTTTTCATAGCCTGTCGACAGTCCACCAAGTTTGAAACATGCCCTTCGCTACGCAGAGCCAGAGATCAAATTGCTCAACAGGTCCCGACCGCCTGTCGTCGCGCGTGTCTCGCGTACGTTGCACCGAAGCCCGCCAGATATCTCTCCTTGTCTCCCCTCAGTTCGCCCTCCCCATCTACCCCACTCCGACTCTCCGTCAACAGGTCAGGAAAAGGCACCGGCGTCGCCCAGCCGGGACGGCCTCGCACCAGGGAAGCACGGATACACATCTGTCGCCGCTCCGTCTGACCAAGTCTCCGCTGCGGCGATGGCAGCACGCCGGCCCAACTCTTTGGGATGCTGGGGCGAGCAGGAGTCCGATCTACAATCTCTCATATAAGTATGGGGCTTTTCGATGCCTAGGAAGGGCTCAAAGTGACACAGCGGCTGCAGGTCCAACGAAATGAGCGTTGGCTACCACCACAAGGTCACTGTAATCCCGACCCTCACCTCGAACAGCCCATTTCATTGCGTACTAGTCCCGAGGGAAGTCGACAGGCAGGTCCAGTCGAGTTGCTCGGCCTTGGTATGGGCGGGTAGTCGTCAATCGAGACGCCGCATATGATATCGCCAATCATCAGACCAAAAGGTCCAGTCCGAGATAGCCTTGTCTCATCTAAAACCCATGGTATCACACCACCAGATGCAGTTAGCAGCGCTGATGGGTGTCAGTGTCGTTGACCGCGTCGGGATTGTGTCTCGTGACCGGGATGAGCTGCGCTTTTGACGTGAGCGGGCGCAAAAATGATCCAGACGTCTGCCTCTCGTGGACAATCAGGTCGTATGTGAGCAGCTGCAGCAAACAAACATGCAACATGCAGCCCGCGGACCAGGGGGGTGTTTAGGAGCGGTCCATTCTCTCTCCATTTACATCGCAACCCAATCCTCACCCCGTTCCGCTCTCCCTTTTCCTTCCACTTCTCCTTTGTCTTCTCCTTCGTCCGCCTGTTATGCGTATCGCCTTTGCCAACTCGATGCCTCATTGGGACTTCATCAGTTCACCCGCGACATCCTTGGGTCTGGCGGGTTGATGGACAAGCAAGACCGAGGAGGCTTGAAATGGCAGCGAATCGGGAGCCAAGCTAGAAACGGGAAGTCCGGCTGGCGTCCGGCTGGCGCCCACCCGTCGTCGGCCCGCCTGCGGATCTAATCTGGGTTACCACCTAGCTTGGTTTACGTGCCTTTCGCCCACAAGATAGGGCAGCGGAGAACGGGGGCCCATGCTGGTGGCCTTTCTTAATCCGGTGCGTCCTCCAGGATGCCGATTTCTCTTCATTTAATGAGAGCAAATGTGAACCGAGATGCGCAGCGGCCGCCGATGTGACAGACGAGCGATTTCTTTTGCGGCACAGCAGACACATTAGCGTATCATCACGTTTTCAACGTCGACGGAAACAAAGCGAGGCCACAGCTCCCCTGCCCGTGCTGCTCTTCGCTTCTGATCTTCGGACTCGTCGGACTCTTCGACTTTCAAGACAACCAAGGACGGTTGCGCCTGTCGAGCCGTTGAACCCCTGAGCAGAAACCCCTTCCCCAAAGGGCAAAGAAACACGGTCGATATATCATGCTGTCGCGTTTCCCCCGTGCAGTATGGGGTCCTTCGCACCCTAGAAAGAGGAAGGGCTTCACATCACCGCGGCACGATGACCACTAACCCGCGAGGAGAATTAACCAGCCTCGAGGACGCTATGCACCCCTTTCGCCATCCAGCTACCCGGTCGGTAACCCAAGGGATACCATGAAGCCTCAAGTAGGTGGAAGGGGAAGGGGGGGAGGGGGGGAGGGGCGTGTAGGGGAGTTAGGAACCGCAAACAACGCCGGGGACGATGAACCACCAACAGTCAAGTGTCGATGACAGCCCCTAGTCCGCTATGCGCATATTAAATTCGTGAAGCTCAACCGGGTTACAGGTAAGCTAGTCCGAGTCTGTGGTTCGGATGCATATATCTCTCGCCCCGAGGAAGACGCCCTGATCAACCCTTGTTTTCGATGCTGGCTGCAGCTCGACTATTCCTGGGCCAGAAGGTGGGCCCTATATCAATTGGCACCGGCCAAGACCCGCATCGTCAGATTTTGTTTGCGATTCTGTCCCAACACGAAAACCGGGGTCGCCCACGGCCAAGGCGCGTCGGTCTCAGCCAGCGGCTGGGGCTGCGCCAAAGTCACCACACGTCGTTCACCTCTTCTCGGCCGAGGGCATAACGCTAGGCCCCGGGAAAAGGCCAGAAATGTGAGGAAAGTTGCGACAGACATGTTACTCATCACACTTGTCACATGTACGCGACGTCGTCACAGCCGGGTAATTTACCCCTTTCCCCGGCTCGCCAACAGACCTGGAGACAAGTTTGCTCTAGGCAACGTCTTGGCGGTTCAAGCACATGTCGAAAGTCCATGAAAACGGTGGGACTCCCAGCACTTGTTTCGCCAAAGACCTTTGGCTGGACCATGCGGTACGCGGCCTTTGGTTGTGCAGGTTGCATATCACCATCCTCATCGTGCATTGTGGCGTTGGTGTAACAACAGGACAGGACAGATATCAACCACAGTCCTCAGACACTTCAAGCTGCGGAGAAGGCGTCCCTACGCTCATGGGAGATGCTCTGGACATAACTCGGTACCTCCAGGGAAGGGGAACTGCACAATTTCATGAACAACGTCAGGACAGCCGCCGCGGCAATATAACAGTAACAGTCGTCCCCGGAAACCCCATCTTGGAATGTCAATCACAGAGTCAAAACTGAGCCCAGCTAAGAGAATGCAAGGGAATGGCTCTCCGCGGAGGCCCGGCTTACTCGATTCGGATGGCTTGCATACCCCGACAGCCCACCATCGATGGGCAGATAGTCTGAGGTGAACAGCACGGCCAGCCCTATATGTCTATCTTCTTGCACAAACCCAGATATGACCCTCTTTTTGCCCATACTCCCCATGCTGGTTCTTAGGATCGGAAGCCACAGGCACAAGCGGTCCCAGAGCCCCGGCAGCCAGAAGCACTCTAATTCCGGATCAGATTGTGATTGGAAAGGATGTCATCCCCATGTCAGAGCCGTAGCTCATATAATTATCGGAGGAGACACCAGCCATCCATCTATTACCGCGATTGGTTCACCATATCAGTCTCCATTAGAGACCCCCCACTTCTTCCCTCTTTGCTATCACATCAGTGCAGGCTCGCGCCGTTCAGCCAAGACTCCTCGCCCAGCTGCCCTGGCCAGAGGAACATCTAGCCCCGGTGGTTGCTCTCTTCGATCTGTAACCGCACAAGGGCGGCCCTGTCTGGCCGGTGAACCAGAGATGAGATGCATGCGGCAGGCGCTCGAACCATCGTCACCCGTCTACGTAGGACTGAACCAACAAGAGATCCACATGTCACCAAGAGCGCGGGCGTGAGGAGTCTCGATGCCCCGGTGTACGGTGTTTGCGTTGCATGCTCCTCGAGAAGGAACCGGGATGACGGTAACCCTGAACCCAATCGGATCGCCTACAGACCTACTGAAGTCTGCCGGAGGGGTCGAGGGCGCCGAACAAAGCCCCGTCGAGATTTGTTGCCAGGTCCTGAAGATCCAAAGAGGTAGGTGAATCGTGGCTCAAATGCATCATCTGCAAGCCGCAAAGAAACCGCCCCCTTGTCACGCCTGCGGGCATTGCTGCGCGTGCTCCTCTTGCCTCTCTTGTTAGAGTGCAGGGTGCGCTTCTAGGTCCTTGCTTGGTCCTCTTCTTGTATCTTTGCCTCAGAATGACGCTTCTTCCAACACCAGCGCCGATCCTCTGCATAGGAATATGGGGCCTTGGTCTGGCCGCTGTATAAGAACTCGTCGACCGGACCTCAAGTTGGCCCTCTCTGTTCCCTCATCCGTCTATGACATCTTGACAATCTTTACTGTCCTACAAGCTTGACATACCGTTTTCTGCACTACTCATCGTGAGTCTGGCTTTTGAACCCCTGCTTGGCGATGTTGTCTAACACTTGGTAGAACATTTCTGGCCTTCGTACAACTGGATTGCTTCTTGCACAAGGCCCTACAACGACCTCACATACGTCACAATGGCTGTCACGGTTGAAGAGAGATTCAGGCGGATGCAAGCAACCCGCATGCCTGCTAATACCTCGTCCTACCCCGCCGCTTGGAGTGTCACAACTGCAGCAAAGCGTCGTGCGGCTTCTTCCGCTACCATCACGACACTTGCAAAGCGTCGTAAAGACTCTACACCTCCCCCAAAGAGTCGCAGCACTTCCACTCCTTCTACGAGGAGCCGCCAGGCCTCCACTCCATCTGATGTTGCTACCCTCGCCCTCCCTGTCGAAAGAACCCCTGGTGTCCCGTATGCCGGTGTCCGAACTCTTCCACGAACGTACCTCAACTTCTCGCACTTCTTTCGGACCATCGGGTTCGAAATACGGGACAAGTCTCTCAAGGCGATCGAGAACGCCGGTGTCAACGGAGAGGAGCGTTGGCGTGCTCAGCACTACGATCCACAGTACGCCACAGAATCCTGCAAACTCGCCTTCCTGATCCAAGTCGAAATACAATGCGGGCGTGAAGAGTCTGAGGGGCAACAGCACGCGTGCTACCGTTGCTACACCCTAAAACCCAAAGGCGCTTTCGAAGACAAGCCGCACCACATCATCGTATCCCCCCATGGAGGTCTCAGTATGTACGCCTATACTACTCAAGACCTGCCCGTGATCAGACAGGGAGAGAGTATCCTCCGCCGGTTTTGCATAGAGTGCGGCGTCAGGGATGGCCTGTATCCTAGCACGGAGCTGGTCCATTCGATGACTGGGGACAGGTGGTGGGTGTGCGAGTGCCGGCACCTGCACTGGATATCGCCCCCTGAGTCGTACGTCAGGTGCAGACGTTGCCTGGCGAAGAGTGGCTTCAGGTCGCTGGTCCTGGAGGACGGAACCTCTGTCTCATCAGGTGGTTTTTCTCCGTAGGGGTGCCGGTTACTCGAGCCCGTGTTGTGAGTGGCTCAGAGAGAAAGAGGCTCATTGTGCGAAAGGAGTGATAAGAAACGGGATCGCTATGGGCTGGGATGTACATCCCCGATAGGGGATTTGTGATATTGGCAACACGGGCCATTTGGCGTTAAAGTTCCTGTTTGAGTATCGCTTGCTGGGTGGTCAGGAGGTTGGTGCTAGATGAAACTGTCTTTTCGTTGCTCGAGGACTTGGTGGGGAGGGCAATCCATACGCCCGCACGCAAGACGACAGAATGATCTCGGAAGCGTTAAATGGAGGAAAACAGCACTCCAGCGAATGGCGGAAAACAGAGAATAGAGGGGTGTAATATTAGCCTTGGGCTAGGAAGTGTGGCATGTGAACAGGGACGAATCTTTTGAATTGATGTAACAATTTTATCTAGTCAACTACGAGTTATCACCCCGCTCCCCTCTGTTCCAGAAACTTTTCCAGCTATCCGAACTGTATTGTATCATTCTTCGTCTACATCGTGTCTTCTTGTTTTCTGTCTACTGAAGTTTTCCGAACCAACAGCACGCCTCTAGCAGTCTTTCTTCGAAACGAGGTAGCCTTAGACCGTGCAAAATGACATGAGCGTTTGCAAACCATCGCTCTAGTTGTAACCGGATCGCCCCTTTGGCGCAGAAGTGTAGTAGTCACGGGTTCGATTGTACCCGCTGCGGCCTTGGGGGACCTCTCGTTGCCTCTCATTGCTCGATGTCTTGACGTAGCTCGAGCCTTCGTCGAGCCTCGCTCTGGTGTCTCTGTGTCTTGATGGCTCAGAGCTTGAGCGGCTCTGTCTGGCTGAGCGCCTGTAACCCATTGTGTTGTTTCTGCTCCCCGAGGTCAACAGCCACTCTTGTATCACGAGGTGAACGTGTTTACCTAGTGAAAATGTTGCTTGTAATATAGTAAATCCTGGAAAACAGCGTCTATCTTGCGGTCGTTGATCAATGTTTGATACTTGAGAGATTCGAATCAAGTGATGAGGTGCAGGTGAATATGGCACTCTTATGTGAGTTTACGTTGGTGAGAACGAGCCATCCTGCCAATGCCATAGGGTTTTTTTTCTGGCAAACATGTAACATGAGAAGTGAGGCTCGTCCGAGGAAGCACGGTCAGGGTGTCCACGGCACACATGTTTCCTCCAATAGTCAGCATCCTGAAGAGAGTTTTGGAACACAGACACATGAGAGTAGATGGCCTGGTTGCCATCCCATCGCATGGTATGACGAAGTGGGTGTCGAAGCAAGGATTCCTGTACGCAATGATAGTAACGGCAGAGGAAAGCTTACTTCTGAATTGAACAGGTATTCAATAACATGTGCCACGCATGTACCTTTCCCCCCCACTAGGCTTAGCCATGGATGCATATTTCGTCTGAACATTAATGTCCACCGCATGTTTCTTGGCCAAGACAGGGCTTGCCAGCAAGGCCGGACGATGGACAGAGAGGAGACGGCATGGGCCTACTGGGCTTTTTCCGGCTTCAAAACAGGTGGACTATGGTACGCGTGTGCGAGAAAAGGGCATGGCACATGCAATTCCGTCTCTGTAACAAGCGATTTGGCAAACAAACAACATTTTCAGGGACAGGTTTAACCTTAGACTCGGAGTAGCCCCTGCCAGTAGAGAGAGAGCCTGAGGAGCTAAACGCCGAGTTTGGCCAAGTACACCGTACCTGCAAGGTATTCAAAGGGCGGGACGGGAGCTATAGGCAAGGGAGCCATGCCATCGGGCCGGATGCGAGCATGGTAGCCGCGTTTGCCGTCCTGCAGCCATTGCGAAGCTTGGATAGTTTCTCCTGGATGGAGCCCAACGACACTTCTCGTCTGGGAGTCGAACGCTTGAGTCTCGCGAACGCGGCGCAAGGGAACTGAGTTGCAACTGTGGTGCAAAGTTAGAAAAGAGGACGTAAGGATCCGAAGCGCATCGCAGGCTCATCGTTGCCGGATTTCACTCCGCCGGGTTACTCTCACTTCGCCGAATTAGTCTCACCAAGAGAGAGAGAAAGAGAGAGTATACGTACACACCCGAAGGCGCATCGTTTGCTTTCCATCCGTTCTATTTCCTTGGTACTTTACTTGGTATAGCAGTCTTCGCGCTCCCTTCTAGATTCATCTTGGGTCACCCTAAAAGCAGTAGACTTCTGACGGGCTGACATCAGCCTTACAGTCTCAGCAGGATACGTTTAACTCATTGACCGGAGGTCCGATAGGTGTTTCGTCATATCTAGTTTTTCATACGGCAACTTTGACGTACACGATCCTTCAGCAAATAGGATGCTCAACACAAGACAATGCCATTTTTGCTCTATGGCTCACCCGGTACGCATTACATCGACGTTGCATCAGCATGAGCCAGTGCTCCATAGCTGCGCGACACCAAGTGTCTCCTGTGTCATTGAGAGACTTATCTTCGGCAGGCAACCTTGTGTAAGCTCGGGAGCCTGAAAGTCAAAGCGCAAAGCGTCACCTCAACAACTCACGAGAGACTCGGTCGCATTCACGTGTCACTCCCACCAGAGATCTTCCCAAAGGACGTATTGTTGAACACGGTGGATAGCGTTGAAGAAAGAGTGACTGTTTTACATCTTACTCTGTGTGGTATTTTCAGGCCCATATTGGTTCACGTTTCTTCCGGCATCACGAAACAGCAGCAAGGGCAGAACGCCTCTGATCCAAGATCGAGATGTAAGCAAGCCATCGTGGACGGACTATTTGCTGGCGCAACGCTGCTCAAGCGGATGCCCTTGCCAATGTTTCCTCCGATGCCGGTGCAACGGGAGGTACCTGTCAAGCTGTTTCCCGATTTCACAAAGCTTGGCCTTTTTTTGCTTGGGCTCGTTGGGCCCATGGACTGAGCGTTGTCGGGTCTTGTTTGAAACTCCAGCAGCGCCCGGATTGTTGAGGAGGGCCTGCGACGCTGCAACTGCACCCGAGCCCATCGATGACAGACGAACAGTTGCATTCGACGGCCATGGAACGCCGGGTTACCTCCCCGGAACTATGCCCAAGTCGCCCTGGATCTTGGAGGATCGAGTATGCTGGTTTATAATATCCGCTTCTCGGGAGCAAGACTGAGCAAAGAATGCAAAAAAGAGGCCGCGCGCTGTACTGCCCCATTCAAGCATGATCCCTAAAGTAACAGAACCTTGTTGGCATCTATTTCGAGGGGGGCAGGAACCGTCATTGTCGAACCATTTAGTAGGTTTTCATGTTGCATGCTTCCGTGTCTGTCAGCCGGGCTTGCGTATTCTGCCGAGGCTATGACTGCGCCTTGCCAGAGGGTTGGCATCTCTCCTACTCCCTTTATGAATTACTCCTCTCTCATCTTGCCAATAATTGGCAGGATATGAAGTTGTACCACCAAAACCAAACAGAGGTAGACTGATAAAGACACAACAGGAAGGGAGAAAAGGAAGAAGAAAACACCCCAAGGGAAATTGATTGAAAGCCAAGAGTAACGAGTCAGTCCGGACAAAGAGCTTTGAATAACAAGAGCTGTGAACTTGATTTTCTTGCTTTGAAGAGCACGAAAGGGAATCTTTTTTCTCTTTTAACACCAGTAGTCCGTCTAGATCATAGTGACATAATGACTCAGCATTTCAAAACGAAGCAAAAGCTCATCATGCTGACGTCCTCTGCCTGCATCATCTATGCAGTTTCTGATATGTCTAGGTCTCAGTTCAACCACACAGGAAGGCAATTCTGACTATTTCTCTGGGCCATGTACCTCAAGATTCTCCATGCTTACCACATAGTGTAACTTCTCGGCTCAATGATGTCAAATTATTTGTTATTTATAAGCTTACCAGGAAATCTGAAGCGGGCTCAGCCGGCTTCTGTCTGCGTATATCCCCAATACTTATTGCAATTCTTTGCGGACATACCCTTCTAGGAAAGGACGAGGTAACTCTTGCCTGTTTGGCCTTTTTGCTGCTTCCGGCTTTCGACTCCTAGGCTCTTTGACAGCTGAAATGTCTCCTAGAGAAAAGAAACCGAGACAGCTCACCTCACGTTCGATTCACATTTACAGCCTTTATGTCTGGGCGCCTGGTTTCATGCTAGGAAATGATTCAGGAAGGCAACAAAGTGAATACTATGTTGTAGTATATTCATTCATACGGCTATTTGAACCTGCCGCAACTCAACTCAGCCATACGACCTTACCTTCTTTCAATACGCGGAGATACTCAGATCTTACTTAATCTACATCATACTTCTCAATCGACATATTTATTACACCCTAACAGTTGCTATCGAGACCAGAGTGAGCCTCGATCTATTGGCAGGAGCAGATGAGGTGAAGTTGAGAAAGTCACTGACAAACATCATCTCTGAATCCAGACCAACAAGTGCCCATATCTTCAGCCATCTTGGTTGCCAGTAAGCTCGGCGGCTCTTACCAAAGAGTGACAGGTAGCCTGGCTGCCACTTCTATCCTATCTGTTTCCCGCAAGCCTACCTCGGGTGCCTTCTGAGACCGCAAGCATGTCCGAATCTTCGGTCCTCGCCACTAGCATGGACCAGGGAGGTTTCTCCCCCAAGGATGAGTTGGACCCGGTCTTCATTTCACATGAATTGCTTGTCACTCATCTCCAGGATACCAGATGCTACTCAGGAAGCCATGATGATCTTTACGTGGGCATTAGTGAGCCGATGCCCAAGGCCCGAATCAATCCCATGAGTCTCGATGCCATGCTTGACATCGATCCTGAGCCAGTCAACTCAATTCTAGAACTGAGTGAGCCGCTCGAGGTGAGTAATACCATAAGATTTAGCTCATCCCGGATGGTTTGTCGTTGACGAAGCATTGATAGCAAGTCAAAAACGGGCTGCGCGAATTTGCAACCCTCATTGGCATGAAGCTTCCGCCCATTGCCATCCGAGACATCACATGGAAGACGGTCTATGTTGCTCAGAACCTTACCGTTGGCTGCGATCCCGAAGAGGTTGAGGCCTATGAGATTGATTACGATGACAACGATGACGACGACGACGACGACAACCACACGCTCTTGTCGTCTGGTGTGGGCTCCAGCAACTCCTGCTCTAACTCGGACGGCTCAGGTGCAACCTTCCTCATCGGGTAAGCTTCGTTTTGTTGAATATTTTGTGCCCTGTGCTCACGTTGAGGAGAAAATTGCTCGGCGGTAATGACAGCCCTGTCTCCCTCGAAGCCGCTGGCTTGCCCCAGTTGACCACCTTCGAGGGGTCAAATGGCACCAAGGAGCGATCGGTCATCTTCGCCAACGAGTTCTTCGAGATCCGTCGATCCCCCACAGCCGGATGGGGTGCCTTTGCCGTCAAGACGCTCAGCAGAGGCGACCAGATCCTTGTCGAGAAGGCTCTTTACCACGCCACCCATGAGAACGTCACCTCCTCGGTCCAAGAGCTCCCGGAGAAGGAGCGCGCGGTTGCGAACGATATGTTCGCTTATTACAGCCGCGATGGCGAGACGCTCCAAGAGGCCATCTGGAGCACCAACTCGTACGTCTTCTCTACAGCTCCTTGAAACGTGATTGCTGAGCGAAACATCTAGGTTTGTCTCTCGCCTCCAGATGAAGTCGGACGCAGGCGCCGTTAACGGCCTTCGCCCAGGCTCCCAGGATGTAGCCGGCCTCTTCCCGGTTGCGGGCCGCTTCAACCACTCCTGCTTCCCCAAGGTCAGCTTTCGTTTCCGGCCCGAGCACGACGCGCTGGTCTTCACCGTGCGCGACTGGATCATCGAGGCGGGCGACGAGCTGACCATCTCGTACGGCAAAGATCCCTCCGTCCTGTACTACAAGTACGGTTTCGGCTGCGAGTGTGGCTATTGCAGAGGCTTCGACCCGATGACATCTGAGTGGTACTGAGGCACAGTCCAGCGTCGTAGGATGGAGGGATGGGTGAGAAAACGAGGAACAATTGGAGGGCGCATCTACGTACACTATGGCGGAAACCGGTGCATGAAATGGGCTTCTTGGTGCGCGAGATGGTGGATTACGATGGGCGCCCTATGGTGACGCAGGCGCAATGATTTCGACACACAACGATGACTCTATCTTTCCCTCACTTTCTTTCACTTCTTCTCTCTATCTATCACCCATACACACACACCTCAAATAATTATCAAATGTACTGGAGATTCTGCCAGAAGTCCGTCCTGCTGATGAAAGTTTGCTGCTGTTGGGGAAGAGTTGTAGGTGTTACAGATCGTCCAGGAAACTCGACGATTGTGTGCTTGAAACTCGTCGTTGCTTGTATCAATGAGGGAAGGGAGTCCTATGACACATTCCAGGATCCCATGCTAACAGGTTGAACCGGAATTATAATCTATGTTTGTAAGAAGTAGCCATGGGCTGTCCTAGAGATTGATAGTTACGAGCCACATTTTGCTATCAGCCCCCTCAATCTTTGAACACATCGTTCGCCCTGGAATGTTGATCGTAACAACTACTGCGCCCCTCTTCCGCGAGCCAGGTTTGGATCCCAACTGCAAGTATGACGAGCAAGTGTAACCTACTCTCACGAGGTCAAATATCGCACTGTTCAGGGCGAACAACTTTGGTATCGTTCAGCGAAGACAACGTCCAATTCTTTATACACACTTTGGTGCTTTGTCGCGCATTCATTCTACACCATCCATAGGTAAGCCTTTGCACTAATTAAACCGGCGCCGTTTTCATAATCCATGACCCTTCAGAGTCTGCAAACCAGGCAATATCATTTGCAGGCCAAGATAGCCGAGGACCTGACAAGCAACGTGGGCGCAGACGACGTGCATCACCAGCGTAGCTCGCGCGACCTACGCCGCGCACCCGGCCAAGTCCCCTTCCCTGAACGCATCCAGCAGGATCTTCGCCGCATCCCGGTCCGCACGCTCCTCGCCCGGTCCGTTCGTGAGCTCGTTCCAAGCCGTCTCGATCCACCCTGTAGGCCCGTCGTACCCGGGCATCCCGTCAAAATACATCCCATCAAAGTCACCGTCCGCGAATGCCGGTTGTTCATCCAGTGGGAACGCCGCCAAGACCTCGGCCGCCAGGCCGTCGATCCCTGTCGACGGCGGGCGGTCCGCCATGTCCACGTCCGCACAACTGCTGCTCCCGGGTGCGGAGGCTCGGAACTCTGGCCCCACGGTCCTCGGGGACGTGGCGTCCGTTACGCTGCCTTGGATGGTCTCTTCCGCTGACGACGGCGAGGTGGTGGTGTCCTCGTCGGACGAAACGACCGCCGCCGTTCCCGGCTGCATGCGGAAGAGATTGACGCGCATCGCCGCGGCATCAAAGTCCGTCAGCGATTCTGCGTCTTTGATCCTGGCGTCTTCCCGCTTCCGTTCGAGAAGCGCTTTGAGCGGGTTGAACCCGCCGGTGAACAGCCCGCGGAGGCTGACGGGGAAGTCGCCGTCCTCTGGAAGACGCCCCTTGCTTAGGGACAGATCCATCGTGAGCGCGAGGCGGAGATAGGAGCTTGGTTGGGAGGCGAGGATGTCAGTCCAGTCCACAATGGCAGCTTTACCCCCGGCATTCTTTAGTTCTCCCGGCGCCGGCGGCGAGTCAATCTGTGCGAGATTGACAATGTGCCGGATCGTCTCGCTCACCCAGTCAACGCCGTCGTACTGCGGCTGATAGGTCTTCATGGCCTCGATGAGGATATTGAGACGGTGCTGCTTGAGTGCTGACTGCGTGTTTGGGTCGAAAGACCTCGACGATGCTGACAGCTTAACGTCGAGAATATGCAAGACCAACGGTAGCGCGGTACAGGCGACGGCGCTGATCGGTAGCCAGCGTGCGAGGTGCAGGTGGATGAGTTCCTTCAAACACTCGGTGACCCCCGACGCGGCGTCCTGAAGTTCATGTCGGTTCTCCCCAATGATGGCCAGGTCCGATGTAGGAATCGCGTTGAAAGCTGGCGCGGCAGCGGTGATGGCGAGGTGGAGGACTTCGTGGTGACTCAGGACGACTCGAGACGAGCTGGTGAGTTATAGCTTAGTACACTTGACTTTCAAAATTTTGGGACGAATAACGACTTACTGGTAGTACATGTACATCAAGTTAGTGTATAGAATGACTGAGTCGTGCTGGAACTCGTTCCCGGGCGATTTCACCCTTGCTACGGAACCGCCTCCGAACATGGGGAACCGCAGCGCCGCGCCCTTGTACCACGTGCGCAGCGCTGCCTTACACATGCGAACCTTGTCCTGCTCCTCGGTGCGCATCTCCCTGCCCCAGCCCGGGCGATCATCCAGCGGGAATACGAGGATCAAGATATCGGTGAGCACGACGCACAGTCCAACCAACTGCTCCAAGATCTCAGCCAGGCGCCGCTTCGTGTCCGGGTTGTACACCCGGCTCCGCTCTAGTTCGTCGGCCAAGTCAGAGAACCCGAGCGCCTCGTTCGAGTCAAAGTTGAAGTGGCTATGGGTGATCTGCAAGCTACGGCGCAGGCCGAGGCCGACGATGCGGTCGCGCATGATGCAGCACCACCAGAGGCGTTTGAGGAGGTTGCGTTTCTTCGGGGGCGCCGTGCGGGTGGCGTAGTGGTGCGCTTCAACCATCTTGGCATTCTGGATCGCGATGATGAGCCAGGCGGTGTTCGCTTTGCGGAAGGCCGGAGACGTGGGGGAAGACCAGAAGGAGAGCAGGAGGGCGGCTTGTGCGATGGCGAGAGGAGAAGATTCGGATTCGAGGTCGTAGAGGAGCTTCGCGCGTCGGTAGAAGGCTGCCCGGGCGGCGCGGATCGTGGGAAAGCCTAGGGTTTTGATAGTTTGTCGGGAGACGAACTGGAGACCTCGTCAACAACATGAAATCGTCCACCTACGTTTGAGCACTTACATTGCAAGAGGAGAAGAGCATTGCTTGGAAGACGAGCAGTGACAACTTGTCGGTAGGCACATGGCTGTTGTGGTTTGCGCAGTACAAATCCCAAAAGTCACCCTCGTTGAGCATGGGAAACAACGGGTGGACATGCAGAAAGTACTGCTGGACAAACTCGTCGAGGATGGTACGCGTGGGCACCCGCAGACACCCCTGTAGCTCCAGGTAGTTGACATCCTGAGGCGGAATCCCGTGCAGGTTGCTCAGAGCCAGAAATGGGTAGAACGAGTATGTGACGTCTATGCCTAGGCTGTTTTGCTGACCATTAGCCCATGGCGTCGTGAAGGCCTGGTTGTTGAATGACAGAGGAGCAGGGGATGGCATTCCATGCGTCCCCGTTGTCGCAGCCGAGGGTCTATGGGAATGGGCTGGTTTGGCATGGTCATGGTGAGCACTGTTCGTGTGATTCAGTGTCGGACTCTTTGGCCTCACGGCGTGGAAAGGTGTCGGAGCGTCGTCATCATGCGAATGATGGCAAGCTTGAGGTTGACGGTCGGACTCGTTAGAGGGTATTGACCGAAGATCGTCGTTTGATGGTGCAGTAGGGTCGACCACATGACGCTGCTCTCCGTCGTCTGCATTGTATGGAGGGTGCGATGCCGTCGCGTCGTCTACTCCATCTCTTCGTTGTTGTGCTCTGCGACTATGAACAGTTAGCACCTCTGTGATGGTGGCGAAGAAAGGGGGTACGCCAGCTCACAATCTAGATGCGCGTCCAGTTACCACACACGTCTCACTGTCGAGATAGCAGTTCATGCATGGGCGGCCACGCTGGGACACATCGCATCTCACTTTGCGAGCGCGACATGAAAGGCAGGCTTTGGGTGCACGCTTCCGAACCTTGTTCTGAGCTTTGGTCTTTGGAGCTTCAACAGGTATGGCGGTCTCGTCGGATGCCATAGTCGAGGAGATTGAACTCGGGGGATAAGGAGCGGTCTACTTGGGGGCCACAGGAATAGAGAATTGGCTCGTCTACACAGACTTGAGGGCGGGACAGGATGACGCGAAAGGGAAGTTGAAAAAAGCTAAGAACCCCAAATCCAAGAGTGACAGATCGAAGACCTCAGACCGTAAACGGGAGGCGGGAAGGATTTGCGGGGTGTGGGGAAGAGGGGGCAGTCGACGATCTCCTTGACACTAGATGTCTGAGAACATCATTGTGGACACAACGCGATACGACATGACACGGAGCATTTTGCAGTGCTAGCTGGACCTTGGTCTAAATTAACAGAAGAGCTGCTCACCATCAGCATGGATTGGCATCTGTTCGTCCCATTCTTACCCGTCCGCTCCGTCTGCTTGGCCAAACAATAGGTAACCGTCTGCAATTAACTTATATTTCAGGCTGTTAGGACTTCTTTGTATCCGTGCATTAGACCGATTAGCCAACGAAAGGCGGCGAGGCACAGAGAGAGGGGAAGGGAGGGTTCTGGTTGAGGAAACACAACTACCCCTATTTGCCGAAGACCTCTGCCGACGCACCTCCGCGCAAACATCCCAGCAAGCTCCACACGGGCTCTGCATCCTAGACCAACCGGACCAATCGGAGATGAAAAAAGCCTTCCTGAGTCGTTCGCGACATGTCATTGACAACGGTGAACCCCAAGGGTCGGAGAATTTCCGCCCAGTAAACAGGAGCGCGCGGAAAGCAATCCTCACTTGTATACCCCCCATCTACTCCAACTTCTTAGGTCCTCCCCCCCCTCGCTGGAGGATAATGATGTGTTGATGCGCATTCTGGTTGTCAGTCATTGAACATGATCTCAACACCTCTCAGTTAGCATCGGATTCGGACGAAGATTCTTCGCTCTCAATCGGCTTGAAGACCCAATCGCCGTCTTCTTCCCTCAACAAGCACACCTTCACTTCGCCGACAGCATTGTCTAGTCCGTTGGGCACATCCATGCCATCGCCAACCCTCGCTAGAATTGACGCGTCAATGCGGCAGAATAGCATCGGCAGCGAATCGCTCTTCCACACCGATATGCCGTCGCGAGCACCCCTGATGATGGTGTGGAAAAGGTAGTAGATGCTGATGATGATCAGGCCTGTAGGAAATAGCAGCCATTTCCACTCCACGATGATCATTTGCGCAATCTTGTAGGCTTGTCCGCTGTATTGATGGCGTTCTTTGTCCCGAACTTGCCCATGAAGTCTCACCTCATTCGTTAGGCTGGTGCCGAATCGGTTGATCCACGATGGAAGATTGAATCGTGCATTGTACATGCCTTCAGCCCAGTCCGACGAGAAGTTGATAATAGTGTACTGCTTCTCGTACGTTCCTTCAATCAGCGGGGCTATAAATCTCCGCAACGCCGCCAGAGCCACTCTCGAGGTGCTGTATCTGGACGTACTCGTGGCGTTCATGTCGACTGGTATATCGACAAAGACATACTCGTCATCATGTGCACTATTGCTAGCCTCGAATTGTGTCGTGTTCCAGATTTTGATTACTGTTTGATTGGATCGCCCTTCGGTGACTGTGATATTGTAACTCATCATACAGAACCAGAGTGCGCATTCCTGGCCCATTGTTTTCGTTTCTTTTCTTGTCTTCATGACCCAGAGCACGTCGAACACGGAGATGTAAGTCTGAAGGGTGGAGTTGAAGTGGTGATGGATTCCTGGCGATGAGGCCGTCCGAAATCGCTCGGTGGCCGGCGCATTGTGGCTGATGTCGACTGAAGTGCCGGAGGGCAGGCTGTACAGACATTTCTGTGACTTGTCGGCGCAAAATGTTCTGACGTCGACAGAATTACACTCGCCGCAGACGGCTAGTGTTGGCATGACGGGCCACGTGCAATTTGTGAAGGGACACTCAACGTCGAGCTCCATTATGTCGGGAGATAGGATGCCTCTATAAATGGCTGCTTTGGTTGACACATTGAGAGAAGGAACTAAGGTGTATTAGAGGCCGGTTGCACACAAGCACAAGATGGCACTTACGAGGGTCCAGACCCCGGGATACCGTGGAGTCCTACAGGTCGCTTCTCGGGGGTGCCGGAACGGGGGGGTCATTGTTGCCTTTGACTACAACCGGGCGGCCCTCGTACCGGTAAAGTTGCTGCGAAGAGGCTTCAAGTCCGTGGGTGAGGATGACGATCAGGGCACCGATGCAGGCGAGGTGTCTGCGAATCCAGTGGTCAGTTTCTAGTTAGACTGCAGACATCAACCAACCAAGCCACGGCTGCTCACCTCCCCCTCAGCCTCCACAAGAGACACAGACTTCCCCAGAGCCCGCGAGATGCCTCGTCATAGATTTTGAAGTCTTGCAGCCTTGCGCGCATATTGTTTGTGCGACGCTGGCGCGACTCGGACACCCAGATCCAGGCGGCCTGGCTGATGGACGACTCGACAATGCCACTCATGGCGACGCGGACGCAAGTGAACATGGCAACGATGATGACGTCGAAATCGATATTTCCACGTAGCTGAGGAACTACTCTCTTGTCAAACTTTTGGAAGATGATGCCTAGGGCAATGGCGCCGAGGATGCAGACCACAACCAGTCTGTACTCGTCGTTCCACCATTTGTAGATGGCCCTGTAGTCATGTTTCGGAAGAGGCCTCGGTGGACCTTCCTCCTCGTTATCGTCATCATCGACAGCGCCGTCATGTCCGACTCGGCTAAATCGCATCTGTTTTCGAAGGACCTGTGGAGAGTACATGCTCATTGCAACGGACAGAAAGAGAGGCGTGTATCTCTTTACTTGAGGAAGGGAGTCTCTATATATACTGTAACTCGGATTCGATAGGGAGAGGTCTCGTTTAGGTATTTGGTGCCATCACCACTGGGATTGAAGGAGACACGGGCTTTTTACGCGTGGATGGCGGTGCGAGGGATATTAGTGTTGGTGGTAGTTGGAGTTGACGAACATGGAGATTCCCGTGTCTCCCCTGACAAAACGTGCCTTCTGATCCAGCGCACCTTCCCTTTCTCCATGTTCGATGCCTAATTACCACCCAGACATCTTGGGGCAAGAACGATCTTCAAGATCTTCAAACCTACAAGTCAAGCCACGCCTCCACTTACACAAACTTGTGGCTGGTGACGACTTCATTGGGAGATTGAGGGGTTGTGATAAGGAACAAGGAAGGCCCGATAGGACGGTGACGTCGATTGCCGGCATGCTTTCAATGGCATCCGTACTGGAGCATCTTGATTCCCAGCCTCCTACTTGAAATATCCCAAACATCCAGCAATTTTGGATTGGATAGTTGACTGCTTAACCTGAAAGCCCCCAGAATCGACACTTATTGGTGAGATGCTGCATTCACGGACGACCATCTTACTGCTTCTCCAGGGCAGCATTGCTTGGAAGCTTCCCCACTCAGCATTCGGCAACTTTGAGTCTCACGAGAATCAGATACCAATCGGCCTCACCAGCAACGATGAGGTGGATGCATTCGGCGCCAGTGCATTCGCTGGACTGAGAACGTTTGCGAACCTTCCATACGTAGACTGTTTCTCTACGCGAGAGACCAGGAATCATATATATGACATTGCCGTATTTGGCGCCCCTCACGATACTGTTAGCATTGCATTCCTTGCCATCGGAGAATTCCCGTCCGTTTGAATAACAGCAAAAGACAACCACAGGTCGCCCAGGAGCACGTTTTGGCCCACCTGCGATCCGGACAGGCAGTCAGAGGAAAAGCTCGGGGGAATGGAGTGTTTATACAGGCATGCCACTCTTTAAGAATGATTATCACGTATCTTCGCCATCTAACCCAGAAAGCTAGGCCGAAACCCATTGCAAAGCTGGGCCACTGTGGTAGATTGCGGGGATGCCAGGCTCACGTGGTTGGACAACATAGTGTCTTTGAAGAGACTTGACAAAGCCCATACCGTCGGAATGCCCTCTCACTGTCCCATTATGAGAAAAAGCTGACAAGCACAAGATGATATCCGGTCGACCAGCTGCTAACTCGTCGGTCTCTTTGACGCCAAGAATCCTGACACTCGGCGGGGACCACACAACGACATTGTCGGCGCTGCGGTCAACATATCAGAGATGGGGACCTGTCTCGGTTATTCATTTCGATAGTCACATCGGTATATGGCCTTGGTGTAATAAAGCTGGTTTCTGACGCTGACAACTTTCCAAAGATACCTGGGATCCCGCAGTTCTCGGTAAGCTAGTTCCTTATGCGGCAATAATCTTGACCAAAGAATTGACCGTTCTGTTATTTAGGAGGTGGGATTTCGGATTATGCGTAAGTTAGGGCCTAGCGAACATTCTTGTAGGATCTTTATCCAGGCTAACATTTTCAGAGGTCTAAACCATGGAACATTCCTTCACATCGCCTACGAAGAGGTACTGGTGCCGGTTTCCCCTACGAGGTACTTACATAAAGGCTAACAGGCGTAGCATCTGGTTTTGAATAATTCGATTCATGCCGGTATACGAGCTCCCTTGATTCGACGGAAAAGTGATTTAAGAAACGATGCTCGTTGCGGTTTTGAGATCATCACTGCTCGTGACCTCGATAAGCTTGGCTCCGCCGGAGTTATTTCAAAGATCAAGGAACGGGTTGGCGACTCCAAAGCCTATATCAGTATCGACATTGACGTACTCGATCCTGCATATGCTCCAGGTATTACATCATCAATGGCAGTAAACGGCTCTTCAAAATTACGGCTGATCAAAAATAGCTACAGGGACAGCCGAGCCAGGCGGCTGGTCTACACGGGAGCTTCTCACGATTCTCGACGGCCTCGAAGGGCTCTCCATAGTTGGCGCAGACGTTGTTGAGGTTGCCCCGGCATATGACAACAACGGCGAGATCACTGTTCTCGCTGCAGCCGAGGTCGCTTACTCTTTGATTGACCTTATGGTTTTAACACCTGTTCGGTCAAAGGCAGATGTTGCTAAGTCTGGCTAGTCGGGGTGACAATGCTCAAGATTTTTTTCTTTTAAAAAAAGGAATGTAGCGCCTGCGTGATATGACAATGGACGTTGAGTAGGTCGAGACAACGGGGAAAACATTGCATAGCGTACAATATGTCATTTGAAGATGAAAGACTGTGGCGATCGGGCGATATTCCGTCCTTTCATCTTTGGGTCCAAGAATTCAGAGGTTGAGTGCAAGTGACAATTATAGCTATCTTTTTGACTGGCTGATGAAATTTGTTGCTTTCGAAAGCTTAGGACAATGAGGTAGTCTAGGTCCTATGTCAGCCAGTAGACAAAAGGCCCTCTTTGACCATGTGTGTAACGATCTCAACCCTTTTCACTTGGAGTGTGTGCGAACAAGTACATTCAAGACAAACAGTAAGTGAAGGGTCGGTTTACCTACAAAATGTGTGCGTGCCGAGTCCTAGTTCACAAATTGGTTCCCATCCTCAAGACAAGATTTCATCACCTGCCAGTTCACTTCACTTGCAACCACCAATTCCAATCAAAATCAAAGACAAGCACCATCAAACACAACCCGCCCAAAAACTGAAAGCACCTCCCCAGTGAATATCAGCGCAACACAAAACCACGCAGAAGGCCAATATGTCCTACTTTGACATGCCATCTTCTTCCAACAAAGATTCTTTCCCTGTGCTCAGCATCGAGGCAGATCCCCCAAGTTCACCTGAAGCCTCAAGTCCTCTGTCTAAATCATTGTTGGAGAAAAAGTTGTCTAAGGAAGCATACGGGAAGCAACCGGCTTCAAGCTCAACTGACAATGAGGACGACGACGTCCTGATCCCACCAAAGCATCACGAGATGGTGCGCAACAACACATTTTGCGAAGCGAATGGAATGGAGCCGGCCAAGAAAGAGAAAGGTGAACACAAGTACGAGACTCTACTGAGGCGCCTTGAGATCGACTTCGAAAATACTAAGAAAACAACCTACAGTAAAATCATCGACCTACTCCACTCCAACAACCAGTTGAATACAAGGGCCAGCGATCTCGAGGTTTACGTTGGCACCATCAACGGCAGTGGCGACGATGAAGACAAGCTGAGCAGATCTCTGCCCAACAATGACCCGGACAACCACAGACACGGCAGCCAGCAGACCAGACCCAGCCTGACACAGCGACAGAATGACTACGAGGATAGCCAGGACCGTCTGGGCGAGCAGCAGGACGTGCTTGCCTCGCAGCATCAGCGGCTGGACCGCCGTCTCGCCGACATTGAGTACTGCCTACACCTTAGCACGCCAACCCGTTCTGAGTCCGCACCCCCTAGACCCACGGCGGCCACGGCTGGGCTTTTCCCTCCGTGGAGCGAGGGGTACTGGGGCGGGAGCAAGAGTCCCAGCAGGCTCGCGGGTGCGTGGGGATCGAGGAGCTCCCGCAGCAGCCGCGGGGCTGGAGTGAAGCCTAAGGTCGAGGGTGACAGCGTCGCCGCGGGCGGCGAGAGCAGGCCTCTTCTCGGGCCTCCAGCGGCGGGTCGTACTGCGGTTCTCGGGCCAACGTCGATTGCTTCTTCAAAAAGGAAATCCGAAGAGCTCGAAGACGACAACATCAATGATGCCAATAAGGGAGGAAACAGCAAAAAGCATAAGAAGGACAAAAAGAATGACGACGAGAGTGACGGAGAAGAAGAAGACGAGGGAAGCAAGCCCAAGCCGAGGCCAAAGATCAAGACCAAGCCCGCTGGAGCCACGCAACCAACAACCAAAGGGCCCAAGATCCTGCTCAAGAGTCGCAAGCGAAAGGCGGCTGACGAAGACGAAGACCCCAAGGATGGCAACAGCGACGATGAAGAGCCGAAGCCGGATCAAAAGTCGACGACTACTTCGAAACCTGCGACCAAGAAGCCAAAGATCGCTCCCAAGACTGCACCAAAGACTGGATCAAAGACCGGGTTAAAGCCCAAGCCAAAGGCTGCACCCAAGAGCTGCAACTCCAAGGACAACGAAAGTGAGGACGACAACGAAGACGACGAGGAAGTCAGCGGCGATGAGGACAAACAGGGGAAGCCGAAACCGGGGGCGAAGTCGGTCAGCAAATCGAAGCCAGCGCCCAAGTCTGTTCCCAAGGCTGCATCGAAGGCTACAGCAAAGACCAAGCCAAGGGCCGCAGCTAAAGGTTGCAAGCCAAAGGAAGACGAAGGTGGCAACGGCGACGATGGAAAGGACAGCGATGATGAGGCCAAGCAGGGAAAGCCGAAATTCGCACCGAAAGCTGTATCCAAGACGAAGACTGCCACCACTACCACCACCACTAAGGGAGCTCCCAAGAAGGCCCCCAAGACTGCGCCTAAGAGAGGGAGAACAGGCGTCTCCAAGACAGGCGGCGACGAGGAAGAGGTTGACGACGACGACGATGACGAAGATCAGGGGCCAGAGAAGAAGAAGGCCAAGGTGGAGCCGAAGAAGGCAAAGACGGCTTCGAAGGGGACCTCTTCCAAGCCCGCTGCTAAGCCGGCAGCAAGGGGTTCAAGGACGGGGCTCCGCAGTCAAGGGGCGCCGGCGCCGGCGTCGGCTCCTCCACCTCCACCTCTACCTCAACCCGCAGCGCCGGCCCTGGCTCACCCATCGGCACCAGCTCCCGCTCCTGCTCCCACTTCCGCCCCCGACCCCGCTCCAGCATCTCTGCCATCTCTGGTCCTGGGCCTGCCTTCCAATGATAATGATGGACGCGACTACGGCACTTGCGGCGGCGCGACCTGCTATGTATAGAGAACAGGATGATGGAATTGCTCTCAGACAGACAACCGGATAAAACTTTGATACAAAGATCCGAAGCAGGATAGAAGAGTTGTTGTTTCAGGAGGAAGTGCTTGTGTTATCATAATAGTTATATACGCCTTTGTACCGTGTCGCATCGATCGTGTTAGCCGCTAGATCCTTTTTTTCCCTATCCACTTAAAACTTCCCATATTGTTTCCCCTAGTGTTGAGTGTGCCACGAGAGAGACGCTTAATGCAAGCTCAACGACCCATCTCGTCCTGCCGTCCGTCTAGTCTACATCGTCTATCCAACCGCCTCCACTTCCGAGGCCAAGCACATCATGCAAACACCCCAACACAACCTTCCAGACACCCTCCCGCCAGATGACCTCCAGGAGGCCACCCGTTCCATCGTTGTTCTTGGAAGAGAACATGCCCCATGGACCTCTCGCGGACCCGGTACCCCTGACGTACGCCATTGAGTAGACGGCCCGGGCGTGACCCTTCCCCGACATGTATGGTACCCCGAGCCCCTCCGCCCCGGTCCGCGAGGCAGACACCACAAAGACATCGTACACGTATCGCGGTGTCGGCGGCTCCACAAGCGGCAGCGACCTCGTCTTCGAGACATCAGACAAGTGTCCGAACTTGCCTCTCCACCTTTTCCCCTTCCCGACAGCACCCTTCTTACTACGGAGTTTTTGTTCTTGTTGCTGCTGCTGCTGCCTCGGCGTCGAAGGGGCCCTCTGCTCCTCCCACCTCGCCCCCTCAAGGACGCAATAACTCCCGCCCTCTATCTCCGCTGCATCCCAACCCACCACCTCGATCCCCGACCCTGTCCCCGACCCCGTACCGAAGCCCCATCCGGCAGACCGCTGTCCCTGCCCCGCCCCGAAGGACCTCGTCCTGGCGTCCCCTCTCGAGGTCCTCGGTCGCCGGGGATACGGCGGCCTGTGGCTCCTCACGTCCAGCCAATCGCCGTCCGCGTCCCTGTCCCGCCGCGAGCGCTCGTGGGCGGTGGTGTATGTCGTGGCGCGTGTGGAAGATGTGTACGTCGACATCCAGGACGGCGAGTTAGTGTACGTGGACGCGTACACCGGCCCCGGGACGCTGAGCGCGCTTTTCTGCGCCGTCTCCGGACCTTCCTCTTCCTCATAATCCTCTTTTTCTTCGTCGTCGTCGTCTGAGGGTAGATTCCGGAGCACGACTTCTGGTCCGGCGAGCTCGGGGGGCGCTGGGGTGTGGTCTGCCAATGCCGATGCTGCCGTGCACAATGAGGATGTGGCGGTTTCGAGAGACGACCTCGACGAGCGTCGTTGACGTTGTTGTTGGCGATGGCTTCGTCGCTCTCGGCATTGTTTACGAAGCCGGCTTCCATCTTGTCTGCACTCTTCGCAGGGGACCTCAAGGTCGGGCGAGCACGAGTCTTTGGTGCCCACCCCGGCCCCCTCGCTCGTGTCGGCGTCCTCCGCATCGTCGGGGGCAATGTCCCAGTATGCCGAATCCATTTTCTAGAGGAGACCGTGAAGGAGGCGTTTCCCCACGCAAGCAGCCTTCGCCCGAAAATCCCGGTAGACGCAGCAGAGATAGCTCTCGATGGGCCAGGTTCACGTGCATAGATATGTGTTCATATATCCCTAGACAGAAAGTGAGGCGGGACAATCGGAACCATGTGATGCCCGAATGTTTCTTACCGTTACGCGATTTGGCAAAAAGAAGAAGGGAAAAAAAAATGCAAATCAATAATGAGACACGCCCACCTGCATAAGTAAGGTAGTTGGCGACTTGGAGTAAGAATGCCAATGACCGACCGCATTGAAACTCGACCCCCTCACCACCCACCCCCCTTGAGGAGTTTGCGGGGGGATCGAATGGACTAGCTGTGAGAATGGCGCACACCAGTGGCCATACCAAGCGGCATGTGATTGGAGCGCGATGCCGCCGCCGCGCGTGTCGAGGTACGTCGGTCGTACGTGTGTGGTGCGTGCATCAATGTGGCCGTTTCCAGAAAAGGCATCCCGTTGCGTTCGCTGAGGCCAAGAAAGCCTAGATTACTCTGCGGGAGCGCAACTGGATTCGTTCGGCGATGTATCGGACGTGCCGTCTCTCGTGTTGCGAGGTCGATAATAGTCGGTGAGCGAGACATGATGACGGAAGACTTGACCCCTTCAATGCTGCGGAACATACGCCAGTTGAGACCGGCAAGGGAAAATAGCAACGGCGAGAGAAAGCACAAAGGCAATCGGAGGGGGTGAGTCAAAAAGGAATAGGGGAGGATTGGTGTGTTGCGAGATGGTTGCCAATGGGAACAAACCCCCCAGGCCATGTCGTATTGATTTCCCTTTTTTCCTAACGCCAAGCAATGCCCTACAATACAAGCCTCTCCGACACGCAAACATTCCTTTGCAACAGAGACGAATCAGTCCCAATACCGGATGTCGCCCTCTGCGCCCGCCGACACGAACTTGCTCGTCTCTTGGGGATGCCACGCGACGCATGTGACGGGCTGGTCGCCCGCTTTGAGTTTGTGGTACATCTTGCACGTCTTCCAGTCCCAGAAGCACACAAACCCCTGCGTGTCGCCACTGGCCAGGAACTGCCCGTCGGGACTGACGCTTACGTCGATGGCCGTGCCGGCGTTGTTGTGGCCCCGGTATGACTTCTTGCGGTTCTGTCGGAACTTGTCGTTGGCCCCGTACACGACAATCTGGTTGTCCGACGACTGGAACGCGACGTATTTCCCGCTCGGGTGCGGCGTCGCCCGCGTCATCGGATACATGTAGGGCTCCGCGATGTACTTGATGGGGACCGGGATGTTGTAGTCCCACGCTCGAAGCGACTTGTCGTCCGAGGTCGTCATGAAGCGGCGGCCCTCGTCGACAAAGGTGATTGTGTTGATGGCTGCGAGGTGGTGGTCTGCAGAAAAAAAAAAGGAAAAAAATTAGTATTCCTGAGTGTAAGGCCAGCCAGGGAGGAAAAGAGCAACGAACCGTATTCTTGGACAATCTCGTTGCCGGCGCGCGTGTCCCACTGCACAATCTTCTTGTCCGACATGCCGGCCACGAACTCGTGAGCGTGCTCCGCCGACGGGTTGAACCGCACGACGTGCGGCGTCTTACCCGTCGAGAATCGGCTCAGACATGTACCCGTCTCGGTATCCCACAATTTAATCTGCCGGTCAAAGCTGGCCGAAAGGAACTGCGTGCCAGAGTTGTTGAAGGTCGCGTCCGACACCGCCTTGGCGTGGCCCGAGTACGTCCGCAGCAGCTCGCGGTTGTGATAGACGTCCCAGATCTTGACCATCGAGTCCGCCGACGCAGACAGCAGCAGGTGGCCGGAGCCGGGGAAGAAGCGCAGGGCCGTGACGGCCTTTGAATGGTCTCGCCACGTGTGGATCTGCTTCTTGGGGATGAAATTGGTGACGCTACCGGGCTCCTTGCGCAGGTCGACGTCGAGGTCCAACGGGACGTGCATGTACGTCCGGCCCTGGTAGTCCCTCTCCTCGGCGCCGTGGAACGTCGTCGTCTCCTCGCCCATCTCCTCGACTTCCTTCCGCCTCGCCAGAGCCGCCTCGGGCGCGCGCAGCACCGTGCCGCTCTCGACGACGTCGTCCTCGTCCGTCACTTCTTCGTACTCCTCGTCGCTGGCCAGCTCTTCGCCCTCGCGCACGATCTCGTATTCCTCGCGCTTGTACCGAGCCCAGGGGCCGACGTAGGCGCCGTCACCCTCTACAATGGTCGCGTCGCCCTTCTTCTCGCGCGCCGAGCGTATCCGCGCGTTCTGCTCCTTGACCGCGGCGCCCGTCTGGTATTCGCGCTCCGGCCCGCCTTTTCGTTCGATCGCGCGGTGTTTGCTGCGGAAGGTGTGTTCTGAAATGTAGGTTTCCTCGGCCGTGCCGGTGAGCACATTTTTGCGCTTCAGCGTCGTCGCCTCGTCTTTGAAGGGGTTCGCGGGGCCGAGTTTGGGGCGGGCGAGATCCTCGCCGGTGTAGGGAACGACGGCGTGATCGGGCTCTGCTTCCTGCCGCACGACGAGGGCGTCCTGCGGCGCCATGTTCGGCGGGTAATCTCCGAACCCAGACATCCTGGGTACTATCGTCTGTCGCAAAGGAATTGACAGTCGTGGGGTGGTATTGTGTCACCCTGGGATTTTGGAGTGTTGCGATGATGCTGGTCCCAGGTTGCGGCAGCAAAAGTTGGCGTCACGTGATCTGATGTCAGGATCGACCTCCCCTGCGCACCTTTGAAGCTCTCCCAAATACGGAGCAGCTTGCACGCACAGCTTCGGCCCCATGCCACCCTGATATACTCCACGGTTAATACAATGCTATCCAATTTGCATAGTCTGATCGTGATCACGAGCATGGAAGGGGAAAATGAACATAGCGGGTTCGAAACATAAATCCAAACTCGTCTATGTGACATTCAGAGATCTGTCATTACTCAAATTATCGCGTCCTGCCGCTCCCAGAGCCTGCTGGCCTGGCAGCGACATCAAGGTAAATAATAATCAGCTAGGTCTTTTACATCGTAACCCGCTCCCCGTCCTATTCGATCGTGCCTATTCGTCCGTGATATTTATTTCCTTTCGTTTATCATCATCGGAATCCGGACGAAATCACCGAGGCTTCTGCCCGCAATTCCGAGAGACCAATGCAGATCAGCGCCACATATCGCCCAAAACCACACCTCGTTCTGGTATCATGGCAAACACTTTCGCCTCCCCGACCCCATGTCTAGTACTTGCTCGCCCCTTATGCCCTCAGATGGTCAGCCCCATAGGCGCATCGTCTAGAGGTCGAAAGGATGGGCGCCTAGTTGGTTCGTTCTTGTCCACGTGGCATGGTGATGTATATACTAGAATTCCGTCCCGTTGCCGTACGTAGGGATAGGAATGAGCGTCTAAGACGACTCGTCGCGGATCAGGGCGACGATCATGCTGTAAAGGTAGAAGAAGAACATGATGAGATGGAAGCCGAGCTTCACGAAGGATTCCTGCGCGCTTGTCAGATACAGTGAGGCGCGGCTCGGGAACACATCGTCATTACCTTCTTGTGCACGTTCAGCTTGCGGAAAATCTCGGTGGCATCCAGCAAGTGGGTGTTATCGACGATCCTAAATCACGGTCAGCGCCCAATCTCTGTCAGCAGGCCGACTGGAGTGGACATACTTCTTGATGTTGTAGGCGACGAGCGGCAGATTCAAGATCAACGGCACCCAGTATCCGTTGATGAGGAACATGAAGGTCAGAAATCCGTGGACAGCAGCTTCGGGGATGATGTAGGTGTTGAGGCGGTTGCAGAGGTCAATAGGGTTAATGTAGTCGCTGCAGAGTCCTTGGGTTAGCATCGATCGCAGACCTGAAGCTTATGAGAAGACAAGCACGAGCGGCGCGCGGCAGCCGCATTGCCAAGAAGACAGACAGCTTCGTCCGAGCATGAGGAAGCGGCGGGCGCTGCATGCTGCAGGGCAGTGGGAGGACGCGTCCCAGGCAGTGCGGGATCGGAGCAGGATGAGAGCAGAAGGACAAATACATACCATTCCAGATCGCTGTACATGATGGTGAAGAAGACCTGCAGGAACAGGTTGACGGCGTTTACCAACACCGCGAAGAGGTATAACCATGCTTCGCCGGACATTTTGACGGTAGTGGCACAGAGCTGCGCGACTTTGGATGTGTTTAGGTTGGTGAAGAGTTGCAGAAGAGAAGCGACAGCAGCACAAAGAAGGCGCTTTTTGCTGTTGGCGTTGTCGGTTGACGACCTGAAGCTTGCGAGGCTGCTTGGAGCTTGCTGTGCGGTGCGGTGCAGTGCGGTGCGGCGCGGGCGGGTGGAATGCTTCCTGCGACGTCACTAGGGTGATGTAAGGTTGGAGGAGGGATGGATGGATGAGTGGATGAATGGTGGGTGTTATGTTGCGGTGGTGTTGGCAAGGTTGGGGCAAGACACGTATAGGGATTTCCAACGGAGGGAGCGGGCGCCGGAGATGGGTAGCTTGGGAAGAGGGAGAAGGAGGTGATGTTGAGTCGTGGCTCCAGAGAGAGAGAGACAGAGAGAGGCTCGTTGGTTCTGGCGGTAGCCACTAGCGAGCCGAGTCGTGGAAAATCGGGAGGGTGGGTTACGGGGCTCAAAACCTTTAATGATGAAAGAGGCTCGATGCCTTACTCCGTACAGTACCGTAGTAAGCAAGTACCTTGCTCCTCTCCTCCTCGCCATCCCGCTTTCCAACGCTCGCTGCGCGCACTCTCCTTTCCCTCCCGAGTCCCCAGCCAGTAGTATCCCCCTTCTAGGTAGTCTCCCCCATCTCACCTGGAGGTATTCAACCAGTAAGGCGCTCTCTGGAAGAGTCTGAAAGGTTTAGTGCAAGTCCGGGTTCCCACTGGGGCTCCCCAAGACAAACCTGCACCTTACAGGTATGCGAGGTACGTACCCTCTAGACCAATTCGCCGCCGCCACAGCTGGTTGTTGCTATCACTGCACTCTTACGCGCTGTTTTCCTGCCAAGTTCATACTCGTTCACTGAAGAGAGGAGGGGCAAAAAAAGCCAGATCCCAATAACCTCAGCCACATTGCGCAGTTGATGGCGCATACACAGGAGGGGGGAACAAACAAAAACCCCACCTACAGGTCTTTACGTCTAGGGGCCCCTCGATGCTAGAACCCAGGGCTTTCCCTCCATCTCCGATCACACGGTGGCTGGGAGGCTGGGTCCAGCTCCATCATCTCCCTAACATTGACCATGGCGCCAACAGGTGGCAGAATGCAGCCAGACGCGAGGAATCCGTTTGCTCATGTGTCACATGCGAACTCCTCCGTAAACGCACAGTAAGACAGCGCATCCGCAGTATGCACTGAGCAGTCAATTGGATGCGTCGAGTTGGCGAGACTGGATAACGGTGCCCGGCCGGAAGCCCATGTCGCCCCATGGCAGCGGCTCGGGATGCCCCCTGGCTTCACCTTTGCCCAGCTGTCGTCTGCGTCTGCAAGGGCCAGGGACTGGGACTGGACCCCTCAGATCAACGTGCACGCCCTCCCCCTGGGCAAGGAAACATGGCTCACGTGTCCATCACCACTACAATGGTGGGATTGATTGTCGGGATCCCAATGCTTTGATATTCAAGGGCTATCACTTACAACCGTGATGGCCTGTTTTGGTTGACATGTGTCCCAGTGCCATATGCTCGAGCCATGCCGCCTCTTCAAATTAGCTCCAGCCCCCCCCCCCCCGTGTGCACTCGCCCCATGAGCCCATAACCGCCCGGTTTTCCATCAACCGAACGCCTCTGCCGCTTGCTAATGCTCTCATTTTAATGCTTATATAACGGTCTATGCAGTAGCGCCGGTCGTCTCGCCGTTAGTGCCGGGCATCGGAATCTTGCCGCCTGGCGAGTTGGCAGTCCTGGCTGTAAGAACCTCGACTCCGTCCTCTGTCACGAGGAGAGTGTGCTCTGTAATTCGCGTCAGCCATTCGTTTTTGAACACGTCTGTGTGGTTCCGAAGAAGGAAAGTTGGAGGGGGAGGTCAAGGCACTCACCAAATTGCGCAGTCTTCTTGCCGTCAATCGTTGTGCTGGTCCAGTTGTCGGGCCAGGTGACGTCGCGGTACTTGCCAAGGGCGATCATCGGCTCGATGGTGAAGGTCATGCCGGGTTTGCACTCTCCTACCGTCTTGTTCTTGGCGTAGTGAGGGACGTTGGGAGGGCAGTGGAAAAGCGAGTTGATGCCGTGGCCGCAGTAGGTGCGGATAACGCTGCAGTTCCTTTCCTTGGCTATCTTCTCGATGATGTTGCCGAACTCACGGATGAGCGTTCCGGGCTTGACCTCGGCGATGGCGGCATCAAGGCAATCGCGCGCCGCCTCCACTACCCTGACAGAGTCGGGGTCTGCCTTGGCGCGGTCGCCAACGTAGTACGTCTCGTTCAGGTCGCCGTGGTAACCCTCGAAGTAGAGCGTGACGTCGATGTTGAGAATGTCCCCGTCCAGAAGGACACGCTGATCGGGGATTCCGTGGCAAATGACTTCGTTTACCGACGTGCACACCGACTTGGGGAAGTGGTTGTAATTCAGGGGAGAGGGGTAGGCCTGCGGGTTTGGTTTCTCGTCAGCCTTCTCCCAGGCGCGCTCCAGCGCAGATGCTCACAGGGTGGCCAACTCACATTGCGCTCTATGCAGGCCTTGTGCACGATCTCGTCGATGTAGTCGGTCGTAATGCCGGGCTTGACGGCGGCGGCGGCAATGTCGAGGACCTCACGCGCCAGGCGGCAGACCTTGCGCATGCCGGCGATGCCCTTGGCATCGAGAATGTCCACCTTGTTCCGGTTGAGGATACTTCGGGGGTACTTGGGAATGCCGTCCTTCCACCAGTCCGGGTGGGGGATATGCTTGGGAACGGTGCGGCGCTCGGAGAGGGGGTAGACGGGGCGCAGAGAGCCGGTGAAGGGGTACGTCGGGAATGGGTTGAAGACACCCGTCTCTGGATCTGGTTTAGAAACAACCTTTGGTGGGAGGACATGGTGCAAAATACTCGTTTCTGTCTTGTGCATAGCCTTGTGGTTGCTCTGCAAGGGGACGTCAGCAACTGTCGCGATTGCTCCCGTGGCAGCAGCACGGCGGGTGTCGTCATTTGCTTGCTTACCCAATTCTTCTTGAAACAATCCTGCGAACAGAAGAAGCTGTCCTTCACACCCAGCTTCAAGCATGTCGGGCATTGCAAGGAACCGGCGTCATTGGGGCAGTCGACGCCGAGACACTTCTTCTTTGCAGGGGGCTCGGTCATGATGGCGGTCGTTTGGTGGTGGAGGGGTAGTAGGTGAGTGGGAGGGGGAGGTGTTGGTTCGTTACGGTCAAGATTGTATTCGGAGGGATCGACGCGATGTGGGAAAGAAAAAAAAGAAAAAGAAAAAAAAAAGAGACCCCGGAAATGGCAAACGGCAGGGTTCAGTTACACGAGGCGACGATGTAAGACTCTCGAATCACACGCCCTAAAGTTGACAGTTCGGGTGCGGCAAGGTGACCTGAGCCGAGAGAGAGAGGAATAATTCCATTTTAGAGACTGTGATAGGCGCTTTGGCGCTGTCTTTTCCCCCGCTGCGACACACGCAAACCACCAGGCTTGTGGACTTTTAAAGCGGGCGGATCAAAAAATCGATGCACCGATAAGAAAACAGCCCAGAGGCTGTGCCTTCCGTTATCGATAAGATTAATTGGTGCATCAGTGCGAGTTTGTAAGCCACAAGCAGCAGGAAGGGCCCTGACCAACTTGCCAGGCCGGGCCCAGAACACAAAAGATGCAAGAAACCTTAGTAAACAAAGGAAAGTCTCTTTCTCTCTCTTGCATCGGAGCTTCCCTTGTCGGGGCTTCCGGAGTATTTCCGCGAGCCGAACCGCCGACAGGGCCCCGACGTTCGCCGCTCTATGCGCAGAAAAGTCGTTGACGCCTGCAATCATGGGGGACTTGTCACGTCACTGAGCAAAAAGCCTTCCTCTCAGTCCATTTCGGCCGCTTCAATAAGCAAACTGAGAGAGACGGACAAGGAAACAGAGATACCGCTTGGCCCTCAGCTATCAGCATGGCCAAACCCCAGAAAGTCGTCGTGGTCGGCGCCGGTCCCGTTGGCTCGCTAGCGGCGTTGTACGCTGCGCAGCGCGGATACAATGTCGAGATTTATGAGCTGAGAGCCGGTGAGTCGTGTGTTGCAATTTTCACGATTCTCTCAAGTCTCTGAATGCCCCTTTTGAGTCAGGCGGGCAGCCATGGGAAGATCGCCGCACTTCTCGTGGATCCCACCCCACCAACTGACCTGCACCCCAAGTTGCCAGCACGGGATGGGATCCGTTGAAGGATGAGGGTGTGGTTTTGCGCCTCCTGGGGAACTGCTAGCTTTTTCGGCCACAACGACGGCCGGAACGTTGAAAAGCAATTACCAATAGTGATTTACTGGCGACTGGCTCACTTGGACAAGACTGACAGCCTGCCTGTACAGACTTGCGGGATCCTTCAACAACCCTCTTAAACTTCACCCGGTCCATCAACTTGGCGCTGTCGGAGCGCGGCATCAACGCCATGCGCAATGCTGGCCAACCAAAGCTACTGGAACATGTCTTTGGCGCCACTATCCCCATGCGGGGACGCATGATCCATGGCAGAACCCCGAAGGGTGATCTGTACGAGATCGCCCAGGATTACGACGTTCATGGCAGGGTTGGTTGATTCACAAATCCAGCCCCCCAGTTGCAACATGCTGACCATGACCGCAGGCCATCTACGCCGTGGACCGAGCCGGTCTGAACAAGCGCATGCTTGACATTCTCGAAGAGATGTCCAACGTCAAGTTCTTCTTCAACCACAAGCTCACCGGCGCAGACTTTAGGAAATGCAAGGCTTGGTTCGAGGTCATGACCTCTGAGTCCGCGACAGGCCGTGCCAAAGAGATTGAGATCGACTTCGACCTCATGATCGGTGCCGATGGCGCCCATTCAGCCGTCAGGTACCATCTAATGAAGTTCACCCGGATGAACTACAAGCAGGAGTACATCGACACCCTGTGGTGCGAGTTCCAGATCAAGCCCGCGAAGCCCCCTTCGGCGGGCGGCGAGGGTCCCCATTTCAGAATCTCACCAAACCACCTCCACATCTGGCCCGGCAAAGACTTCATGTTCATTGCCATCCCCAGCGACGTGAGCACCTAGATTCTGTGCCCTTGGCGCGGTGCCCGCTAACAGTTGGCAGGACGGATCTTTCACATGCACACTATTCCTGCCCAGCGAGCAAACCGTGGCGCTAGAAAACGACCCCTCCAGCGTGCCCACCTTTTTTAACAAGCACTTCCCAGGTGTCACAGATCTCATCCCCGCAGAGAACCTGATCGCGTCCTTCAAGCAGAACCCACATCTACCTTTGATCAGTATCAAGTGCAGCCCATACCACTATGACGCCTCCGCAATTATCGTTGGCGACGCTGCACACGCCATGGTTCCCTTCTACGGTCAAGGCATGAACGCGGGCCTGGAAGATGTCCGAATCCTCTTCTCCATCTTGGACAAGCACTGCCGCATGGGCGAAGTCAACGACCCTACAGGACAAGCAGACGCCGCCGCCGCAGCAGCCCACCAGAGAGGCGTCGCGCTGGCCGAGTACACGGCGAACAGAGTCCCTGATGCGCACTCCATCAATGATCTCGCCCTCCAGAACTACGTCGAGATGCGCGCCTCGGTGCTGTCCCCCCGCTACCGCCTCCGGAAGTGGCTCGAGGAGGCCATATCTGTGTATATGCCCGGTCTGGGCTGGCAGACGAAGTACTCGCGCGTCAGCTTCGGGAACGAGCGGTACTCGGAGGTCGTCGCCAAGAGTAACCACCAAGGCCAGGTGCTGTTGAAGACGTTTGAAGCGCTCGTTTACAGTCCGCTGGTAATCGGGGCCGTGTATTTGTGGTGGAAGCGACCGCAGGCGGTTGTCGGCGCCGTGCAAAGGCTTTTGCGGACTTTACTGTAAAACCAAAGCGTGTTTGGGGGTTGTAGTCACGATATGAATGCCAAGTGCATATGTGCAAATCTAAAAATAAGAAGAAAATTCCCGAGAAGGGAAAGCGTACTTGCACTGTGGTCCACGGAGCTCAAAAGATTTGGTAAATATAATATGAACAGTTCTGACTGATGATGGCATAAGCAGCATCTCAAGACCTAAGGATATATCATTATACTGAGACACCAGGTTGAAAGTCTTCTCAGCGGCTTACACTTTGCATGGTGAAGAATTGGTACACCTTTCCCTGACACGGTGATCTATCCGAGATTGCCGCCGGCAAGCAGGCCGGCACCCTCAACGGGTCCCAGGACATCTTCCAGCAGATCTACACCAACGTCAACCTCTCCGTCACCTAGGAGAACGTCCGCCACGCCGAGCGCACTGGCACTAAGGCCATCGTCTTGGCCATCGACGCCCCCGACGACTCCGGCCGCCACCGAGCCGCCCGCTACGACACCACCAATGCCAACTCCGTGTCCTCCGCCCTCAGCTGGAACAT
This sequence comes from Colletotrichum navitas, assembly GCF_030913465.1. Classification (NCBI taxonomy): domain Eukaryota; kingdom Fungi; phylum Ascomycota; class Sordariomycetes; order Glomerellales; family Glomerellaceae; genus Colletotrichum; species Colletotrichum navitas. The sequence continues at coordinate 222,266 of NW_026850592.1, forward strand.
CTTCGTCCAGATGAGAAACAAAACCGCTCTGCCCATCATCCTCAAGGGCATCACCACCGTCGAAGATGCCCTCCACGTAGTCGATGAGGGTGCCAAGGTCATCTGCATCTCTAGCCACGGCGGCCGTCAGCTCGATCACACTCCTAGGTCCCTCGAGATCACTTAGGAGATCTACCGCAACGTCTCCGAGGTCTTCCGAAATTTTGACGTCGTGGCCGACAGCGGCGTCTACTACGGCAACGACGGGCTCAAGCTACGAGCCCTCGGTGTTAAGGTCGTCGGCATGGGCCTTCCTTTCATGTACGCCAAGTGCTACAACCTTGAGGGTGTTACCAAGGACATCAATACCACCAGGATCGAGATTGTCCGTTTCATGATCAAATAGATGTTACCTCTGCCTTAGCGAAAATATACGAACCCAAAACTCGGGGTTGTGAAACATGTGATGCCATTTCTAAAGACTGCGTAGTTGGAAAAGGCTACTAATACATGTATGTATCTCGAACAGCAGGTCTCCTTCAAGCCAAGAACTCAATATCGCCACGAATACATCGTTGGCTCCGCCTTCGCTTGTAAGCATCTTCTCCTCCGAGAACAAATAGGGGTCTCTGACCGATCTACGTCGCGGCCTACGTCGGAAACGTTCCTCTCTCAGGACCGAAGTACCCTCTCTCGGGAATCGGAAGGATCCCAATCTGACTTCCATCGACCCCGGCGCCGCTAACGGTGTTGCCCCACCATCTCAAATCGATCGGATTATATCCCACGGCGAAGAACATGACCAAGGCCGAAACGGCAACGCCAGCAGTCAAGGCCGCCGACAGGACGTAGTTGTACTTTTCCCACCAGGCCAATCGGTGCCGGGGAAGCCAGTACATGAAGATGTACCCGAGGATGAAACCAGGTGTCTTGTATGAAAGATTGGAAGGTGCCCAGTGCTGGATTCCCTGGATTACGAGGATCGGATTGAGCCAAAGTAGAGATGCAACGAAGGGGAAGAGGGTCTTGTCCAAAAGAGCAAAAGTTTTCGGACTCAGCTTCTGTCGCAAACTCTCCCGTACCCCTGGGAGGTACTTTGGCCCGTAGCCTTGGCCGACCAAGAAGACGATGGCAATTATTGTTCCAAAAAGGAAGCACCCTGATGAAGCATGCGTGTTAGTCGTCGTGTTCCTAGAGCATGACCAAGTTGCGACTCACATTTCAGGATGGGATAGAAGGATACAAACATGCGCTCGGAGCCAAGAAGCCCCCACACTGAGTTGGACATTCATTAGTACGTGAGCGCTGATAGAAAAAATGAGCTTGGATAACATACTCAGCGAATTTGAGTACAATGGTGCCCCATCGCCTGCGCACGTAAAGCGGCTCTTTTGAGTGGGGGAGCATAGCCCCTTGACGTTTTCCATTATAAAGTTCTGCGTAGCCACTGCTACGAAGCATGTGATGATGATGGTGCCGATCTGGCTCCTGAAGACGGCTCGCGGGGCGATCTTGGTGTAGTGCGCCATCTTCTGATCTTGGACGTAGTTGTCTCCGTAGCCAGCGAGGGCCCAGGAACCCAGAGTCTGCGAGAAGAGGAAGGCGTTTGTGTTGCCTGGCAGCATGTAGCCCGTGATGACCTGGATCAAGGAGCCGAGCCCCAGGTTTGTTCCTGTGGTTGCGGAGAGGAAGGAAAGGGGTACTGCGAAGACTAGGTTGATGCCAATCATTAAGAACACCAGCCATACCGGAGTGTCGAGAGGGTAGATGTTGAGGAAGACGACAGAAACAACGATGGCGGCAACAAGTATCACCAAAAACCACCAATCCGGAACCTCTCCATAATGCGCCATGAGGCGGTTGTGAACGTCCATGGCCCCTTCGTAGTTGCCCTTCCCGTGGCGAAGCCCCTTGTAAAAGTCGACATACGCTGCCGATATGGTCTTCCATTGGTTTCTGCGATGCCCTTTTAGCGTCTGAAAGATGCGAATAGTCGGAAAACCTACCCCATGATGTATAAGAAGTAGACCGGGTAGAAACAATAGTTGGCCCCAACGGTAAGGAGGTACCCGGCCGAGTAGAATGGAGGCGAGTATTGCTGGTATAGGGTTTCGTTGAGCTGGTTATTGACAACCACCTTCTGCACCACGTACGTGGTGCCGTCATTGGCAAAGGGGGAGGAGGAATTTATGGGGAGATAGGCTGTATTGTACATATTAGTGTAGTAGATCCCGAGAATTATGGCTCCGCCGATGATGGCACCGAAGTACTGAGTGCAGGTCGCGAAGAAGGGCTGGGCTAGAGCGGCGTATGAAGACGTGGCGACGTTCCAGTCAAACGTCGTAACGGGGTTGAATAAACCAAGGCCCAGAGAGGAGCCCGTGATGATGGCCAAGGTCACGTTCTCTGGAGAGATCCAGGTCATCCAGTTGAAAGTTGCCAAGGCCGTGAAGAGATAGCCGGGGAACCAGTAGTAGAAGAACATGCAGATTGTGCAGACGTAGAAGAACTTGTACCGCGAAATGGTCCATCCATTGATGTTTTCCTTCGGCTCGGGGCGGGTCAGTGCTCTGTTCATGGCGATTGTCGGCAGAATCGTCGGCCAAAGGGCCTTGACTGGATAGACGCTGAACCGGCGCAGGTACCCGGCGAAACCCATGCCCATGAGTTGGACGAAGAGCGTGAGCATCAACTGGTAGCCAAAGTTCACAAAGTGCAGGCCATAGTAGACCGGCGACTTTTGCACAAGGATCATGCCGTAGCTGTTGGTGGTGTAGATTGCGATATTATACGTGATGGTTGCGAACATTTGCTCCTTGAAGTTCCAAGGGCCTGGGTTGAGAGAGTGACGAGTCCCAAAGACGGTGACGCCCCAGTCCGGAAGAACGAACTCTAGGAACTTGGCGCACGGGAACAACAAGATCTGAATGACCTGGCCGCTGAGAGCTGCACAAATATGGTGTTAGCCGGCGAAGGCAGCCCCGTGTGCCGCGAAGAAGGGCCGAGGGCACGTCAACTCACAGATGGACGGGAACCTTGAGTTGAAGAAGGTTGAGATGAAAGTCCCGATGACGGCCCAGCCGATTCCAAGAAAGTACGCCCGGAACGTCTCAATCGGCACATTTTGATCGTCCAGAATCTCTGCCACGGCGCGAACACCAGGGTACGGCGACGAGTAGCGAATCATGACGGCGTCGATCCTCAGGTCGCGGTCGTAATGTTCTCCGTACGCCTTAGGGCCCTCGAGCAGCCTCTTCATGCGGCTTCTCATGTCGGAGGGGAAGTTCCAGTCGTCCTTGAAGAACTCCACAGCCTCCTCGACGATCTCGAGAGCTTCCTCCTCGCCCATTCCGTTGATCTTTTCCAGGATGTAGTCTCCTTCTCCATTCGGGGCCAACTCCTCGAGCTTCTCATGCGAGATCTGGTCAGAGATCTTCTGCTCTGGGTTGTGACTAACTTGCGCGGGGATCTTTTCAATGTCCTCGTCCCGGGCCGGGCTCGGCCCCTCTCTGACACTCTCCACATTTCCGGACATTGTTATTGCCAGATGTCTCCACAGTGGTTACTCCCGAGTCCAGGACAAGTCGAAATTGAATGGAAACATAAGTGAATGATTTCAAAGACAAAAAGCCAGCGCCCACCTAAAGAAACAGAGTGAACCCTCCGAAGCTATATAATGTTACCATCTGTTTCGTCTGACTTAAAGTTGTGTGGCGGGCAGCCCGCAGAAGGCTGCGGGGTCGGGTTTCGGCCCAGCTATCGGGCAAGTAAGGTCGTCTAGCATGGGGGCAAATGTGTATCCAAACACCGATGCAGGGTATTACCACAGACGATTATACTCAGAATCATGTTCAACGTTACATTCTTCCAAATCAACGTTGCGCTTTAACGCTATCTAGGAGTATCAATGTGATCGTCCTGTGTCCGTATCACCCCCGCATGCTCGCTCAGAGCTCTAGCGGGTTTCCGGGCACCCAGGCACCCGTCTGTCTGTCTACTTACCAAGAGTGGTCGGCAGAATGCATGCGTCGCGAGAATCTGCCCCGCAGCAGTGCATTATCGGGCGTCGATAAGCCAACTGTAGCCGATTCCTCTGCCGCGGGGGAATGGGATGGCAGTCAGTCGAGAGTGTTGGGGTAATAGACGAGATGAGGGGTCGAAAGATCGGATGGTTGCGGAACTACGTTTGACACAGGCGCCTACTGTACGGGTATCTATTGATGTTTTGGCCATGTAACATAAGTAAAGTTCCTGCCCTCGGCAACGTTTAACAATTGCCATACGTTTCTATCCAATGTAGCCAACCGCCGTATCATCTACTTGCATTAACAAGGGTTGCTGCCTGGTTTCTTCTTATGGCTTATCAAACCTTACTAGACAATGGCAGTTCACTGCAGGTTTCTGGAGCAAGTCACGATGCCTTGTTTACTCCAAGCCAAACCAACCACGTAATATAACTTTACTGTTCGTCTCCTGGCAGTTCGATTAACGATTTGTCGCAGACAGACTTGGCTTAGGTTAGCAAATGCCACATTGTTCATACCTAACTTAGACAGTCTGTGCTGAAAACAGGTATCTTGCCGATGGAGCTCCGCCGGCTATTATATCAAGCACATGTTCATTGACGTATCTTGCGCTTGTTATCAAGCACGTTTTGAAGTACGGACATTTTGATAGCTACAATCCGCCTACTACGACAATCTATAGGCTGTCGTAAAGTTGAGACACAAATGTTAATGCTCTAAACTTTGCTTCCGGTGTACCTTTACTCAGGTTGTATTAGTATGTGCCTAAATGTGTTCAAAATTGCTCTTGTGGTGTCTAGTAAGATTAAAAGGTAGTAGTGAACCCGGGGGTGATTGATGAAAAGGCGAGAATCACCATTACATGAAGAAACACAACGGTAATAACAGCACAGAAACCTTAAAATAAGAGATGTAATACGTATGAGTGTAGCGCAATCACAGAAAGCTTTGGTTGGACTTAAACAACTAGTACCAGTAGCTCTCATTTGGTCCTGTCAAAGTCAATGTGCATGACTAACACGATTGTTGCATTCAGTAGAACTTGCATCTGTAGATGTATATCTAGCGGATTGTTCCCGAGCATTCAGACAAAAGCGAGTGATAATTGTTTGAAGCTTCAGAGTTATGTGGCTAGTCTAATGAATTTGACTAAAGATTTCGTGGGACAGGAGTGACATCCTTTCTTCGTCTTCATGATTCTCAGTGTGCTTAGTGAGCCAGTCTTCCGAGCCTGCCCGAGAGAGTGCCAGTGATGCTAATCCACAGATTATTAATGCCATGCCGTGAGGAGCCTCTTTCCAAATTTCATTAAGCCTCATACTCCCGATGAAGGATGTGGCAACAATAGGGCCTGCAAGCAAGGAGCGCAATGTAAGTATCCATCATGGACAACGTTGTGCACTTACCAATAGCAACCACCGATAAGTTTGGTGCAAGAAATAAGATTGCAAAGCATAGCATAATGAATAAGATGCTGAGTCGGGAAAGTAAGACTTCTTCGACTCTTGCGAAAACGCGTAGTTTCTTGGAAACGAAAAGGGTTAAAGGAAGCAAGATACACAAACGCCCAGACCGACAGGGGGTTGGACTTGAGGCTTTGAGCTATAGTATCACAGGAGATATTGATAGAACAAGTTACCTTGGCAATCAATATGGTTTATCCCAATGAAAGATCATGCAGAAGAACAACCAACGATTGTCATCGCAAGAAGGAAGCCTAACAAGCGTTAACCGTGGCGATGACGGTAGTTACCATCATTATTACGCATGAGAAGTGGCGCAAACTCCCAACTCTGCAGCTATGCATGAACCCTGTAGCTTATCCTATTTTACTGATTGGAATTCCGTCTGCAATGCTTCTTCACTTCCAGGCACATGCTGTACTCGTAGCCCATCGTGGCTCTGATGGCCTGTTGCAACTCAACAGAAATGACTGAGTGCACTCGGTGGCACTCACACAAGACAACGATGGACTCTGCATTGACCTGCTGGCTCGCTGCTTTCTGGGTCGATTCCTGGAAGAAAGAGAAACAATCTTCGACACCATTTCAGCTGCCACCCTCCCATACAAACGATATCCGTTTGCACTTGTAACAGAGTGTCTGAGGCATCTTTCTAATTAGATCGTTCCACAGTGTAATATTGTGATACCGAGCGAAGAATAAAACCAGCTTCTTCAACCTGATAGTTGAAGGTTGAATAGTTGAGTTCCACCATAGCAGTAATATATTGAAAGAGTAGGTCAATTTCCAAAGCAGTGGCATTGTCTACATTCGACCCAATAGCGTTACATGTCTGCGCAGTGACCTGGGGTGTGACAGTAGGACACAAAGCATCTGTCGTACTCGGCTCTAGAGATTGCGGTTGAAAACTCTGTGGATTAGTAACAAAATGATAATAAGGCCCGAAAGCTATCGATTCCAGGTGAAACAACGTTGATGGGGGCACCTATGGTTGGAAGATGTTGTACAGGTTCCCCAACTGGCACGAAAGAGAAGTGAGAATGCTCAACGTCGTTGATGGCCGGCGAAAACTATGCAGACTTTAACCAGCAGAATCGCCGATGGAAGCCCAAGAAGTAAGCAGCAGATTGGAGCCAACAGGACAGTTATACTACACCATGACCTGGTGCAATCAATCCGGCTTGCGTTATCTCAAGAACACAACATTGAGCAACACTTCGATCGACTGAACCGAATTTCTGATGCACTCCTCGAGCTGGAAGAGGAGCTGAAGGTCCGAAGTCAAGTCTTACATATCAGGTGGCGGAATTATCTGACCTGAATGGTTTCACGTGCTATTCTGTGAGTTAGATAAGGCAGGAGACGAATGTGATAGGCGTGTAACAGTATCACAAGAGTTATAAGGCGTAAATTAATGCCTGTAATTAACGACGTGGTCCCTGTGAAGACATACTTGGTGCTGGGTAATAAGGAACGATCAAAGGCTGTTGCGTCAATTGCGGGCTAAATATCCAGCAAGGAAAAGAAAAATGCAACGTCAGGACTTACTTCACGCAAAAGATCTGCACTCTTAGAAACTTCCGCATCAGATGAGCTTCATCACTTGTACGTGACTCTGAGGTATAGTGATCCATGAGTTGGTGAGAACTAGTATTGGATCTATAAAGAATTAACCCTCCTTTTGAGCGTTGAGTTTTGGATAGCTTTGGAGCAAAACATTAACGTGATTTTAAACATCTAGGCGTATATCTGCTGAAGTCATTTCAAGAATAGAAGAGTACGAGGAAACACAATGCCAAAATCTACATATAAACAGCAGACGCCACGCGCACGATAGCAAATAGAACGACAAACAGAACTGCCTGGTGCTGGAAAGACCAGAGATAAACGACAGAAGTCGGAGTTGATACTGTATCAAACATAGGCTAATAGAAAACAGCTTGACTTGATGACTGTGCAATTAGCTAAATCGCCCGGCTGTCAAGAGATTCGTTCAGTAATCACCCATTGATCACTTGCAAATGTTTTTGCCGAGAGTAGCGTCATCTCAGGCCTATTTTTGGAGTGCCAATATTGCTGACAATTCCTCATCAGGCCCAACGAATCGGTGAAAAGAGCCGTTGAGGGGGATGGCTCGTAACATCGTTTTGAGAGCCGGGTATGTCATCCTACAGGACCCATGAACGCGAGTGCTTAACCTTGTTCGTATGCAGGCTGCATGAACAGGCCTAACTAGCGCTCTTTTAAGTCAACGCCGACATTGGTTTTCCACGAGTGATTGATGATGGGTTCTGCTGCACGTGGCTAACCTGTGTAACCCGCTGAAAATTCTAGTGTAGTCCTATAGCAGAGACAGTGGAAGTCCGACGCGAAGGATACGGTTGCATATTTGGTGGAGACCACTCATCGTAGAGTGCGGCTGAGGCACGTTTCCCCGCGGCCTATACTCATATTTGTCGACGTCGTTACTAGAATCTCGTTTTCTTGCTTACCTGCTGCCTGAAATTATTGACTAATGCTGAGCAGAAACTGGCGTGAGCACTCCATCTGACCGTTGCTTACTGTATTTTCCGGGTGTTTACGAAATTCTCTCCACAACTGAATCCTTCAATGTTCATGTTGGCTATCAGAGCAATCTCGTGCGGCGCGGCGCTGGCTCACACAATGCATGGCTTATCTGGACATTGCTCGTGCTGTCTTATTCGAGATATAGGTACTACAGCCCAATCGGGTAGTATCGTTGTAAGACACCGATAACTGTCGTTTTCAATCTTGCAGAAGGGTAACCACCCTCGCCTCAAATTTTCTATTTTCAGAGATTTGAAACGGACCTGACCGATAAGGCCGGGGGTCACCTTTTGGTCTAGACTCGGAAATGAGAAAATTGGAACTAAAATTTTTGCCCAAGGGTCCCACCTTCGGCCAATATCAAATCGACCGCGACGTTGTCGCTTATCAGCTATAGTCCGGCTAGGGCGGTCCGTCACCCACAATGGCTGACTATTGTTTCTCGTTCATGTAACTTAGTAAACCAGAAAACCATCGGAACGTTGGGTTGTGCCTCGATGAGCTAGACTAGGCGACAGTTGAACGATTGCACCACGCCATAAGATTGGACTTCAGGTTATTAGACCACAGAGCCGACAACTATAAAGCACAGTCGACTCGCCTTGACCTGCGCTTCCCGAGTAAATACATTTCGGTCCCCAAAAACAGAAGAAAAAGCCTCCCATTATAAGTTCGGACCGCACAAGCATCGTTCGACCAAAATGCGCCTACCCAAGGAGACACAGACGGCTGCGTGCAATCGCAACAGCTATGCAGCAGGAAATGATGAGAGTAAGAGGATCGATGTCGATACGAGCTCGGATTGTTATGAGTTCTCTTTTGAGGAACAAAAGAAGATCATGAGACGTGTTGATATACGCCTTTTGGCTACCGTTGGCCTCCTATACTGCTTCTCTGTCATCGATCGTTCAAATCTCCCCTCTGCTGCTGTTGCCGGTATGCTTGAAGACTTGGACATGACAGGAAACCGTTATGTAAGTTTCCCCCCTCCCCCGTCATGACATTTCCTGGTAGCGTTGATAGCCATTGCTATTTCGCTAACAGCTGTAATGAGGGCTCAGTCAATTGTTAGCTTAGTGTTTTTCACCACCTATATCACCTTCCAGCCCATATCAGTTATTCTTTCTCGAACTCTGGGGCCGCGTACCTACTTCACAGGTATAACCATGCTCTGTGGAGGCATCGTCCTTGTGATGGGGTTCTTGACAAATTGGAGTCAGATGGTTGCTTTGAGAGTAATTCTTGGCGCCCTTGATTCGGGATTCTTCCCTAGCTGCGTTTACCTCTTGAGCACTTGGTACACCCGGTGTAAGTCAATTTCTTTACCAAGACGGGCTGCTACTTGAATGCTGATGAAAGGAAGACGAGGTTGGAAAACGATTCTCTGTGTTTTACATGATTGTGTGCTTTGCTTCGGCATTTGCTGGGATTTTGGCGTTCGGCGTAAGTTGTTTATTTTTGTCATTGGACTTGATGCTAGTGTCTCACACCATGTTACAGCTCACTAGGCTCAACGGTGCCGCAAATCTGAAAGGTTGGTCATGGATCTTCGTTATAGAAGGAATCGTCACATGCATCATTGGCATCGTGGGTTACTTCCTCCTAGTGGGGTTTCCAGATGCCCAGAAGCAAACGTGGAAATTCCTTTCTGAGAAAGAAACTGCCTGGGTCATTTCAAGGGTACAGAATGACAGAGGGGATGCGAAACTACCAGCTTTCGGTATCAAAAAGTTTCTCAGAGGCGGTGGTGACGTCAAAGTTTGGGCTTTGGCTGTCATTTATTTCAACAATGCTCTTATTAACTTTTGTAAGTTGGTCAACTCATAATGCTGGCCGAGGCCCTTGCTGAGAAAAAGCCGTGTAGCTTTGTCTTTCTTCCTTCCAATCATCCTGAAAGACAACATGGGCTTCAGCACCGGAAAAGCCCAAATTCTCACAGCACCGCCTTATGTCTTCTCTGCCATCATCATGTACAGTACCGGCTGGCTTGGAGACCGATGCATGCTACGCGGTCCCATAATAATCGGGAACATGGTTTTGTCGATCGTTGGAATTTGTCTGATGGGCTTCCACGAGGACATCGCTGTACGCTATTTTGGCGTTTTTCTGCTTACTGCGGGTGCAGTCAGTAATACGCCTGCGACTATGGCATACCAGGCGAACAACATTCGCGGGCAATGGAAACGCGCGTTCTGCAGCGCTTTTGTGGTTGGGATCAGCGGAATTGGTGGAATCGCAGGTTCGCTCGTTTTCAGGCAAGTACAAATTCAGGTTTATTTAGGAAAGTAGTACGATCTTGCTAACTTCCATATAGAAGCCAGGATAAACCTCGTTATCTTCCTGGACTCGGTGCTTGTTTGGGGAGCGCAGTTTTCAATATCATCGTGGTAATTTGTTTGAGCTTGTATTTCTACTTTTGGAATTCGAAGGCCAGCCGCGGTGAAGTGGAATTGGAAGAATCAGATGTAAGCGGCCCTTAATCTGCCATACTTAACATGGGGTTGAACTCTGACTAACGGGCCATCATCGATGAATGTAGGAAACTCAAGCATCCGACTTTCGCTACACCTATTAGAAATACTTTTGCAAGAAAAGACCTTGCGAGCGGTAAAGTTATAGACTCCAGCATGAGTACGGCAAGACTACCTTCATTGAATTGGCTGCATCATTCATTTTTGTTTGCCTCAGTGATCTTATAGAAGTTTGGTATCATAGTAATGAGGCAACGTTTAGCGTTGTGAAGATAGACTAGACACATTCGGCAGTGTTGATAATTATAAAATAACACTCAGGTTACTTCTATACTGGGAACTTGGTACGTTCCAAAGGGTCTTTGTAGCTTTACATGTTGCTATAACGGTGTTGGATGAGGTCTCTCAATGCAGGGGTCGCCGTTCCTTCTATAACTCTTCCATATACCGACTCCCCCCATCCTCCTTCTGAATGTTTACCCAGAAATTGACAAAGCGGTAGCTGACTTTGGAGTTCAAGTGCAGGCACCTCAGCCAACTACTCACCTAGAGGGCGCTGCTTTTAGCTTAGCTAAGTCTGCCTAGGGTGATCTGGGTGAGCATGACGAGCATAGTGCAAATCTGGTGAACCTGCCGGTAATTGTAGAGCCCTGTTCTTTGGATATCACCAATCAAATGTACTTTGTACATACCTAGTGTTCAAACAATAAATGAACAGATTGATGGATGAGCAGACGGTCAGATGAAATAAGAAAAAGGGAGGAAGTGCTGACTTTTAGCGATCCCTGATAACCGAAGTTCTATATCCTGCAAAGATGCCTGGCTCACTCGGCTTACTCGGCTCACCCCAGATCGCGCGACTTATGGGCAGCGGATGATACAGCTGCACCCGAGCAGCAGAGTGGCAACATCTGAAAACGGTATCATCTCATGTAACATTCTTCAAGCGAGATAGTTTCTGAAGCAAACGCGAATCCACTCAGTAAGGCAAACTTGAAGGAAGCCATCGAGCCCTCATCAGTCTTGATCAGAACATTCTATAATGTGGTGAGAAACCAGCAAGGGGAAATTGAACGTTGTGAAACTCCAACAATAACTAAGTATTGAGAGGAACTATTCTTTTCCACGCCTCTGAAAAATAGCAAGCGAGCTAATTACAGTCTTAAGAAGGGCACCCTTTCATTTTCATTTTTTATATCGGTGGAAGCGTGCAGGATGTGGCCTGGGGACTTTGGGCGCGGCGTAGTTGTGGATAGAACACAACAAAACTACACAACACAAATCAACTCAGGGTCCAAGCCTAGCTATAGTGCAAGATATCCTCTACTTAGAGCTTCTAAGGTCTGATTAGAGGAGGGCAAGCCTAGCTAGACAAGGTAAAAGACTTCTAGTTGCCCGACTTGCTATGTTTAAACTGTGTTGATAAATTGATAAAGCTCTGGTTTAAATCTTAAATAGAAAAAGTGTTTGTAAGCCTAATGTTCTATTCTGATCGTCTGTGCTTGTTGTCTAACTAATTATACTCCTGATTAAAGGCTTAGGTCAGCAGCACGACCTATGGAGGCTGAAGGTTGAACGGAAATTCTAGATGGCCTCTCTGAATCAATGGAGGCAATAGTATTCCCCAACCATCCCCACTCCATCAGTGTTTAGCCACAAATATCGATAAGCGACACCCCGCCACATTTCTTTGTCTTGAGACATCATGTTGGGGGAAACCAGCAAGCAATCCGAGGGATATACGTAATATCGTCATTCAACGTAGTGCACTCTCGATGAGCAAGCTTGTTGTCGCGATATGGGTCTTTGATGCAATCAAACTCGGGAACGCCTTGACAGGAGAACTTCCCGGCTTGGTCTTTCGACTCTGCCATATACTTGCAGTTCTTACGGCCGAAAATTTCCTTCTTTGCTTTGAACCCCGGAGCCCGCGGAATATTATCGAGACTCCAGATGTCTGAGTTCTTAAGCGTGTATCCTGCAGTTTTTTCTGCACAGATGTTGAACCGAGGATCATTGGCCTTCTTGGAAAACATATTCCACTTTGTGCCCGTTCCACCCCCAACGGCGGGACCAGTTCGGTGTTCGAAGACAATCATCACCACGTCTGTTGGTTTAGGAGGTGGGGGCGGGGGCGGTGGAGCAGCTTTTGTGGTTATTGGAGGTACACTCGACTTGACCCAGGGGTCTGATGCCGAGGACTTTCTTGCTGATGCCGTCGTCGATGTGGTAGGCGAAAATATAGTGACAGTCTTACTAGGAACTACGAGAGTAATGCTCGAGAAATATACGTCTACCGTTTTGAAGATTGATACAGTCGTTATTCCGGCCGTCTCCGTAGAATTTGTAGAATAAGCTGGTGAAGGTCTTGAGCTTGGTACAAAAGACGTGGAGTTTGTTGTCGAGTGTGTGGAGCTGGGTGTTGGAAGCGTGACGTTTACCATCGGAGGAGCAGATGTTGAGACGTTCTGTGTTAGTGGCGATGTAACCGCAAGAGACCCCTGGGCTCGGGAAGAAGATGCTTCGGCAGTGACTGAAGTTGCCCTGTTGCTCATGGTTGCCTTGGTGAGAATGCGGTTTGGGCATTCCTGCCTGTGAAATAGAGGCGAGCCTTCGTTTCCATGAAATTGCCGGACTTGGAGACTCTCCGGTACCCATGACGCTGTACGCCCGCCAATTCCCTGATTTTCTACCCATAGTCTCCAAGAAGCGAGATCGGCGCATGTTTTTGCTGGCCGATACTGGAGAAGAAGCTTGCCACGAGCCTCTTTGAAATCACTATCGGCCTGTAAGTGAAAAATCTGTGCTCCGGTCAGTTTGTTCTCCATGGCCAGGTCCATATCTTCTTTTTTGAGCAGTTTCGCTGCATAGTCTATGACCTCGATCTTGGTGTCTTCTCCGTAGACCTCTTTGATTTCTTGTGATAGCCTTTTAATCTTGCCAGGAAACTGTAGCTGACCAGCGTTTCGGTTGATGTCGTGAATAACGTCGTCTGGCAATAAGACGTGGTTCTCATCGTAATATTTACCCCTTGGGCGAGGAGTAATGATGAAGACGCGCAGATCCGCCTCATAATACTTGTCATCCTTATTGCCGAACATGACGCCTGGATCACCGAGGTTTGGATGGAAACCAAGCTCTGCCCACCCATATTCGTGGTATTGGTGCTTCCAGTTGCCCTCTCGATAGCCTTGCTTGGGCTCATGAAGAATTCTGAATTCAAATTCCTCTTCAGGGACGGTGTCTGACTGGAAGTTTGATTCCCAGAAGTGGCCGACCCATGCGCCGCGCTGCGAAACAAAGATAACGGCGGTGCAACCAAACATTCCACGAAGCCCAACCGCTTCCACGTTATCCTTGAACGCGACCCAGGTAGATGTGGTCATGTAATAATCTTGAGTTCTTTCGTCGGGAATCATGATATCCACAGTTTTGGGTTTGTAGCCGACGATGCTTCCTGGGTTCAGTTCCATGTTTCTCAGTTCGCCAGGGAGAAACTGGCTGGCCACAGCATAGTCACTTGGATCCGGCCACTCTCCCTCCGCAGGGTTCCCGCGAATGGCGAGTTTTCTGAACGCAGGTGCTAACGATCTTTTTTCTTTCAAACAAGTTCCACTGCCACAAGTGGCTGGCTCGCATATCGGGTGCGTCGGAGCCGCTGTCTGCGTGGTAGTTACCGTTGTGGCTGATGCCGCGATGCTGCAGCCAGTGATTGTGGTGTAGGCGCTTGTTACGCAGCCAATGGAATTGGGATTTTGAACGGACTTAGAGTCTATTTGCTCAGAGTTAGTTGGTTGTTGCCTGGTGATGATGACGGATTGGATATTTGCACCAGACTAACCTCGCGTAATGGAACAGAAGACGCTCTTGTGGGTTGCAGTGACGATTGTAGTACATGACGATGTGGATGCTGTTGATGAGTATGAATCTGTCTTCGTCTCTCTTTCAGTGCCTTGGGCTTTTCTGGATGTTTTTGGTGGAGACTTGTCATCACTCTCGTCCTTTCCATCGGAGCCTTGTTCCGGAGGGGGACAGTTGCCTATCTTCAAGCCAAAAAGCTGTATGCAGAATTCGGGGACGCGGATTTCGATATCAGGAGGGAAACGAGAAAAACAGCCAAAGCAGATCCGGGGGGGACCAACAAATGGAATTATCACTACAAAATGTTAGCAGTCATCGGTTTATGGGGGCAGGCTACAGGCATGGCAGACCTGGCACGACCGTAGGCTGCTCTCCGCCAGGTGATGTAGTTGTGATATACACAGGATCTGTGTACGTGACGCCAGTTAGGGTTAAGATAACTGCTTCCGTCGGCAGAGTGGTGAGTAGCTGGTGAGTTGTAGGACTCGAGGTGGTCCGGAACGAGTTGACAGGGACAGTGGACGTTGCCAGATCCGTTGTCGAAACTGATTGGAAGAAGGCTGACAGAGAAGTCTCATTTGCTGTTGAAGGCACAGCTCCTCCAGACGTCTGTATAATAATCAGCAACCAGAGTTATGGGAGCGAATCTCTTTAACCCACAGCTGGTGTGTTATCAGTAGAACTAGCAGGTGATATGCTGCACGGTACACGCTCATTCTGACACGTAGGATGCGACGAGGGAATAGTGGTGACATTGACGAACCGGCGAGCTAGATCCGGTTTATCAAGCCCTCCCCAAGCTTCAGTGAGAGCGAGAAAAAGTAGAAGGGGAATGAAAACACCAAATGCCATGGCTGGGTTGTAAATTCTTGTTGCGCCGATGTTTTAAGATCACAAAGCACGTTTATGAGAGATGGTGATACCGGCCATGTTTGAATCATTTTATATACGAAGGCATAGAGAGGACACCCTTTAGATACCAACTTCATCAGCACAAACATGCTATGCTTGGCGGTGCGCCACTGGCAAGAGTTGACCCATCATGTCGCGACCGATAGGTTGTCATGCAGGCGCTGTCCCTCCTCAGTTTTTCAATGAAGTTGCCATGCAGGCATGAGTCCAGGATCAACTTACAAAGATAAAAGCCACGGGTGAAATGCCAGGATGGGATAAAAAGTCAACTGATCTCATTATCATCAAGAGCCTACACCGCCTGTTTCTACTTGACCTAGAAATAGCCAAAAAATGGGTTTGCAACGTTGGAATGGAATATATAATGACCAATTGGATGATGATTGCATGTTTGGGCCCAAATCGAAGCTTTCCAGTCTATTGAAACGGTTTAGACGCAGCAATCATATCATCCTTTTGCACTTATTCAACAGAATATGCACCGCGCTTTCTCATTCGTATATGCGCTGCAGATCCGCAAACTGGGGGGATCATTTTCTACCAGCTCCTTGTGGTGGTATTATGGTGACTTAATCTCACAGAAGTGGAACGAAGAACTTCAATCAGAACAAGTATCTTCGAGCCACCCTTATCAAGCGACGTGCTGCACGCAGAAGAGGCGTATGACATGATCTGTGTTACAGCCATGGTCTTCTCCACAATCATGCCCAAAGGCCCTAACTGCCTCGGGGTGATTTAGGTAACAATGGTTGCATCCGTGAAAGCTGAATAAGATCACCATGAATACAGAGAATTGCAAACAACTTTAAAATGAAGCTTGCGACGACGCAAGGGAGAGTGCCGAGTTTCACAATGGTCTGCAGGTTTTATTCTTTTGGGAAACAAGCCTCCGCTCTGTTTGTGACATCCCTAAACCCCTTGCATAATATACGCACAAGAAACTGCGGAGCTGTCATGAGGGAACGGGGATTGGCCAAGATCAGTCCAGCAAATCTGGTTGAGACTTACCACTCTATGTCAAATAAATGATTAACGTGTAAGTAATTCATTTACTCTTGGATCAAATACAGTAAGATCGTGGCCATTTCATCATTATTAAAAGTCATCCCCAGAGAAATATAGTACGATACAGAGATTAAATATGCCACATCCTCCTATCAATAATGAATCCCTCAAAGGATCATACTTCACTGCTTTTCTAACGACCATTGGTATGCAGTGCCTTAACAATAACGCAAAGGGGTATAAACAATTACACTCAACCAGCCTGGTACACGGCCAGAGCGGCGACGTGAGGATTAATCATCGTCAGGTTGTGAGGCGTGACGTAAAGGTCGGAGTCAGTGAGGGCCACGAACATGGTCGAGTTGATCGCAGGATCATGCTCCCAAGTGGAAATGTTGGGTTGAATAGTGTACGCGGTGCGAGATTCCAGACTAACGTTCATCAACGGCGAGTAGGTAATGTTCAACTGTGAGACCCAGGCGGCGAACTTGGGCTCGACGACGTTAGTCGCGGTGATATAGCTGTTATTGGGGCCAACGGCCTGGCCAGGAGCATCCCACTGGAAGAAAACCTGACGTCCAGGGTAGGACAAGGGAATGGTGCGGTTGTGGGAGATGGCCGCCTTGCAGTCCTGGGACGAGTCGGCAGCGTTGATGCAAGATTCTGCCTCAGTGATGTTGGTGGTCGCGGCAGTGTTAGCCCAGCCCCCAGTGGTCTCGTTCCAGACATCAGCACCATTGATGCGGTACGGGTTAGGCTGGTTCAGGACGTGCAGGGCAGGGAAGTTTTGCCAGATGAGACGGGTCTGGTTCCACGGGCAGCTGGAGATGTAAGGCGCAAGGAGTGTCCAGGCCCAGGACTGAGGAATGCCGACGGTGTGCCACTCGGGCATGGGGAAGAGACCCTCAAACTGGCGGAAGATCATCTGCTGACGGGCCTCGACCGTAATGCTCTGCAGAAGAAGCTGGGCAGCGGGGCCAGAGTTCAGGTGAGGAAGGAAGCCGTAGACACCAGCCTCACCCCAGCGAGTAAGCTTCTGGTTGAAATCAATGTACTCGCGAAGGTTGGAGACGGGATAGTTGTATGTGCACTGCTGCGGAGCCTGAGGGCCAAGCATGTTGGTGATGACAGTGGCGTGGCCAATTTCTTGGTCGGCCATATACTGAAGCAGGAAGCGGTCCTCGGCGTTCAGGCCGAGCTCCTCGAAGTCTGCATCGGAGTAGGTAGCCAGACCCCAGTGGAAGAGGTCGAGCTCGATATACTCCTGGTACAGAGCCAAGGCGAGGGACTGGTAGTCGAAGTCGCTCTGAACGCGGTAGACAGGGGCGGAGCCGTTGGTGCCGATACCGCCGGACGGGGTGTAAGGGGCGGGCTGGTCGCCGTGAAGCTTGCCATCGGCCGGGTAGTTGTAGGCGTCATCCGGAGGAGGTAAGATGGGCACCTCGGAGGCCAATATTTTGGTAGAGATGGCGCCCGTGGTAGACGGCGGGGGACCGGTGTAGGGACCGTGGGAGGTCACATTGGTGTGAGGGACCTGAGAAGCAGTGACAGTCGGCTCCGAGTAGACAGTCGTCTGAGCCTCGGAGACAAACGGTACGGCAAATGCGCCGGAGGCTAGGGCGAGAAGCCCGGCGGACTGAAGGATGCTTCCGGGCGCCATTGCTCGGACTATGTTTCAAGTCTTTGATCGAATGGGATGCTTGAGATGCTCTACAGAATGTTCTCTTCTCCCCCCTTCGATGCAGGAACGAAGAGCAGCTTATATAGATGATCTGGTCATTCAAATAAGCCCCCCCTCCCGGATTTCTATGATGACACCAGCATAATCGACCGGGGATCGATGACTGCACCACTGCAGCTCACCTGTCATGATGGATGAGTTCACGGTCTCGGAAAATTTCTCAACATTCATCGCGGGGCAAGCATGCCGCTTTGGCAATGCTGGATACGTTTACACGTGGACTACCAAGTCGTTGGGTGTAATGTTGCCGTCATCAGCCGGCATTGTTTACCAGGGTGGTAACGAGCCCAGTCCGATGTGCCGACCGACGGCGCCGAGCTCACACTTGGAACTCATAGTAGGTACGCCATACCGAGCCTTGTGTTGTGGGAAGGCGACATGGGATTCCTCAGCTCACTAGGCGCAAAAGAAGAAAACAGATGTGGGCTCGGTGGTATTGTAGTGTTGCGGTCGACGGGGGCCTTTTGACCAACAGCCAGACGTCAGAAGCACCTCACGGAGTTATCTCCGTAGGTCTTGGGATGAGGACCAACCAATCAAGTGAATGAGTAAATTCGGGTCCGTCTATCAAGGGCGCCGATGACGCTTACATTGGATGAATGAGGCTCTCCCCCCTGCGCGTATTGTAGGATCAGCGGGAAGTCAATCTGTCAGCATGAACCACCTGCCCGTCGGCCCACGCGGAATGCCAGCCTAAACTGATTTGGTTTGCTGCCGATCGAGGTTCTCGGCGTGCAAAAGTGATGAGAGGCCAAAATGTTTGCTTGGCTCCGCTGACCGGGGTGTAGCTACGGACGATAAGCTCCGGACCCCGGTCATACCCGCGATTCCAAGTTTTCCCAGCAACGTATACGGATACATACATGCCATATGCGCTACTACTCTGCGATTGCAACGGCTCCTGATCCTGGAGAGGGGGGGGGGTTCCCGTGCTCAGCTTCTCCTTGCGGTCTTCAGATTGGAACATGCCAGGCTCGATCGAGTGTTGCACCAAGGTCTGGTATGAATCTGAGTCAATGGGGATGGAATACTTTGACTACTGCAGCAGGGAAATACAGCACAAAGATCGACGTGCATGAATGCTTAGCAACAATATCGATTTTAGACCGGCAATTTGTTATAATCAACTATGGCATCCCCTTGGTGCTCTGAATCATCGAGTACACAAATGCGAGATCCGGCTCTCTGTACCATATTCATTCAACTGCCGCAGCTATCATGGCACCAGTATAACTCTTATGTCCTCTCGACGTTGCTCTGATAGTCCCTCCTTCAGACTCGTGTTGGCCTTCCAACAAACGCCATGTCTAAAGCATCACCCCCGCGTCATTTCACATCTCACATCTGGCCCGTACCCACACCCCTGTGGAGGGAAGTTTAGGGCCTGGATCTCGTCGAGGCATTCAGCTGCCCGGCGGTGCGATCTGTAGAGTACATGGTGTACACTAGGTATGGTGTAGACAGTGTCGTTGATCAGTTGCCACCCAGCACCCACTTCTTTCTTGACGTAGTCTGCAGGCCACACACCGTTTCTCCCCGGTGCAACGATGCCATTAAGATCCTGCGCGTTGTCGTTCCAGCTGAAGGTGTCAGCTACCGGGTCCATGGGCGCCATGTGTGCGCGGAACTGGCCCCAGCCGTGCGACGTCGTCTCCTTAGCCAGCTTGTGCGCTAGCTACCTGTTCTTCGTTGCGTCCTCCGGCACGCCAAAGCGGTAGGGAATACCGACCACAAGGTCTGCGTGCCCCTTTATCAGTCTTGATGTTGCTATGTTCGGGGTCTGGGGACAGATGACATGGCGCGAGCCAGAAGGTTTCCTATATGTATATGTATATGTGTAGCAGAATGCTTACGGAGTTCTTGCATGCCGACGGGGAATGCGCCGAGGTAGGCGAAGCCGTGACTGGTGAGTAGGTTCTCTCCATGTCGTGCTACTTCTTTGCATCCTCGCCAGAGAACTTAGACATAAGGGCCCAGAGTAGTTAGCCGCCGTGAGGAGGCCAGCTATAAGCGAACCCTATGAGTGAGATGCCGACGCGCCATCGTAGAGAATGACTTACTTCAGATGTCTCAGCTCCTCCACCGTAGGGATACCCTGCATCAGCAGTCCACGGGCGCGAAGGAGGTTGTCACGAGCACGGTATTCGGGAAGGAAGAAGCGCGAGCCAGGAACGGAAAGCAACTCGCGCTTGATGACATGAAATAGGACATCACGAACGAGCTTGGGTCTGCAGACGGCGCCGATGAGCTGCCAACGTTCCATGTCTAGCACGCCGCGCTCGATAGTATTGCCGAACACGGAGCCCTGGCCAACGGGGGTGGAGAGCCAAGGATGCCCGCGCAGTGTGTGCTTCTCCATGTGCTCGTGCAGATCCTGGAAGCTGGCGCCTGGCTTGAGTAGCGCGTACGGGTCCCCGACGTTAACCTCAAATTTACGGTTCGTGGTAGCCCATATCCATAGCCACGGAGCCGGGAACGCGCGGGGAAGCTCCGCCGTAGCCGGATTTCGGCCGAGCGAGACGGGCCACACTGTCATGACGAGCTCTTTGCACAGAGTAACGAGGGCCTGGGCTTTCGGAACGTGGCACAGGGGATTAGCGGCTGAGGCAACAAACATCGTCTTCTCGTAGAGCAGGAAGTGGTTGTGCGACTTGGGCTGGTTGAGGCAAGAGTCTCCCTCTAGGAGGCTGTCTTTGAGAACAACGCGGGCATTATCAACGCCTCAGATGTCTTGAGCATGAACAATGAACTTCAGGAACATCTCGGGCGTAAAGTTGGATGGGAGTGCCATGGGTTCTGGGCAGGGGCTATGACGTGTTCTTGACAGGGCCTCTGGCTATGGATTCCTAAAAGGGCGATGCAATATTTAACCATGCAGCATGTTACTAATACTGCCGAGTGCGATGCCAAGGACTGAATGATATGTTTTTAAATCAATATCGCTGGCTCTACGATTCTGATATCAACCACCAGAGGCGGTGGCTATTTGAAGATATTCTCGTGACACTGGCTTCTGTATCGCCCTCATCTCGATGGGCCGTGATGACAATGCTGTCCATTTCGAGTGAATGGTCACCAGATGCCAAATATTTTGTGCACTTCGCCCTTTGCCCTTCATGCAGGCGTCCTGTGTCTTTCTCAAGTTCAGGTGGCATTGGTCACGGTCGTCCTTCGCGTGCTGGGCCTTTTTGGTACTGCTCCTTGACTTGGATGTCTGGGCCATCTGCGGCAGCGAGCTCAACTCCCAATCCGGATTGCGGATCGTCCCAAACCGAAGCAGGTTCACTATAAACGGTTCATGCGTAGGGTCCGAATGTCAGCAGCGGCAACGAGGATGGCGAGACTGTCGCGACTGACGAGACATGGGACCAACTGCTTGCCTACAGCCATGTTCCAACCGGAAGGTGAGAGCATGCAACGGTGTTTTGTGAAGGGATGATGTCTCCTCTCCATGGCTTGCGAGGTGCTCGGCACGAGTGGGCGCCGCGAATCGTGTAAGTGCTGCTGTGAGAGGACAATACTCCGTTCGGACTCGGCCCGGCTCGACTAAGTAGCACGTGAGCACACAAACATGGAGTCTGGAGGGAGTGTATGTTGCCGAGCTTTCGGTAACCTCAATGACATGCAGGGCGTGGACCACGTCTTTGGTTTGGGCTAAGCCCAAAAGCGGCATCGTAACGCGAATTGACAGGCAATAGTTTCGGTACAAGGAAACGACCCTTCCGACGAAACGGAGAGTGTGGGAACGGAATCTTGTGGTGGCATGTCTCGGCATGAAACGTTGCTGGCGGTAGACAGAGCAAGATGCATAACCTTAGCACACAGACGCACACCAGGCAGAGAGCCGTTCCCGCTGTCGGCAAGCAGATGCAGATGCAGATGGAGATTCAATCTTGAAAATCTCTTACCGCCGGCGCGGGAAAAAGCTGGCCTTGAAACAAAATATCGCCGTTCATCCCCAAATCCATGGTTCTCCACGGGCGGCCTTGTCTGCCTCGATCGTGTCCGAGAACCTCGCTTGCTTCCAAAGTTTCCTCGTTCTATCTCCACCATCCCAACTTGAACCTTCTGGTCCCTAAACTGCCAAAGATCCAAGAGCGTGCTTGACGTAATATCGCCAAGCCATGCAGTCATGGACAACCGGCAACCCCCCTCCCTTATTGAAATGGAGGGGGTGTGCGTTTCTTCTCCGGACAAGCACCTGGAGAAACTCCGCATGGATATCCGTAATTGATCATAGGGTTACAAAGCACAGGGTGAGCCCATTCCAGAAAACTTCCTAGTCAGGGGTTGTTTTCGACTTGTGTGCCCTTGCATCCAATGACACCGTCGCAGCAGATCCGGCATGTTGCGGTGGATATGCATTATGAAGCTTTGGTTGAGGGTTCTTGCAACGGGTTCAAGGATATAGTGATTTAAGAAGCTCCTTACGGCTTTTGAGTTGCCGTTCAGTGCCGAACTACGATACCAGAACGTTGAGCAATCGGGTCGTGGATGAAAGTCACATATCCGCCCAACGTTAACCCCCCGTCCCAGTTTCCTGGCATTCGGCCGAGCGCTAGTCTGCCGCGAGAATGGATTCTATGAGCCGTTATTTAAGATTGGGATTGTCTGCCCAACAGTTCGAAGAAGAAGGACCAAAGCAATGAAGAAACATTAGTGAAGAGATTCAAGTCCCGAAGCAGCCTAGAAGCAACCACAGATCACCTACAAGTTTCTCATAACGAGCACCACCACCACTGCTATCACGCTTTGGTTGCAAGAAGAGAGTATATTTAGTGACAGATCGAGCCAAGATCAACTCGAACCAACAACATCCGTAGTAGGAATGGAATCAGCTCAGCCCGTCAACGCCGTCACGGAGCGGGTTACCATTCCTGTCCTTGGTGGCGTCGAAAATTGGAAAGACCAGCTCAAATTCATGCTCCAGGCCCTCGATAAGCAGCCCGGGCGTCTTCGTACGCGTTGGGGCCCGTGGACCGAGGATCAGCAGAAGCTAGACCTCATAACCAGTATGTGAACATCTGTCAAGTCCGTGACCTAAACGGATGGCTCCTATGGACATGTTCGAGACAGACAAAGACTAAAGCGACCTCTGGGTGAGTCAGGTTGGATCAATGTTGAAGCCTGCGAGGCGTGGAAGAAATCGAAAGAATTCGCCGATGCCATGGCTGGATTTGCGTCAGTTCTGGACGGTGAACCCTCGAGCTATCTTTTGCAATTCAAACCCTTCGCACCGCAGGCCGTCATAAATTCGCGGATCGTGGAGATGCTGAGTTTCGAAGACTGTCGCCAACCGGAGGACAAGATGCGGGAGATGGTCGGGATGGCGGCACACATGCCCGGTTGCAATGGCGTGGCGAGCGGGTACTCGCTACGGCGCTCGCCGGGCCCGGGCTGCAGCGAGGAGGCCGACCGGACATTTGTCGCGGCCATCGGGTGGGCAGGCCTCGAGGCCAGCCGGCAGGCCGACAAATCAGCGTATATGGGCGGGATAAAAATCGAACGTCATCACGTCGACTTTAATTTTCCTGTCAAAGGATTTGGAGGATTATAGCGGCATCTGTGCATGTCCGGGTTGCATGATGTGGTTTAGCGGGTTTTAGCCAAGCAAGGCGTTTGTGCTATCGGTTGTCTGTCTCCTCCTTTTTGGAGTGCGTTTGACGGTCAGTGGTGATCCCTTGGGCTGGATGCACGCGTAAAGGCCGAGTGATTTTCTGTGTCAGAACACGTTGACGTCAGTACCAGGAGAAATGTCCCAGTTATCGTTTACCACCCCGCCTAGTTCCTCGTAATGTCTTACCCTACGCACTTGATACCAATGTTAGCAAGCCGTGCAGCCGGAGTAAGCTAAGTGGAGGGCTTATTCTCGCAGCCCGGGATTCCCTGCATGCCTGTGAGATTTGTTGCCAGACTACCAGCTCATTAATCCGCTATAGCCTACGAAGGGGAGGGTAGGGGATACAAAGATGATATTTGTGTCCAGGCCATAGCTTCCAGGCTGTTGTGGATTTGGATTAGTTCAAGCCTCTAGAGCAGGTAGTTCCCTCTGGCAGTTTCTTTCTTTATTTCTATTATGTAGTCTCGAAGTAATCCAAATGCCGGCCGTGCTTCTCAATGGAGCGTTCTATGGAGCGTGAGACTAACATGCAGAAAGGATTGGTTCCTCAGAGATTGAGTTTTGAGGGACACAGACGGGAAGGGACAAGTACGAGGCCTTATTATTTTGGAGTGACGGATTCTATGCCTCGCGCTGATATGACAGGACGCAAGACTGGAAACGATAATTTGTGGCTGCTGCGGGCAGGCCGTGGTCATACTTTTTTAGAGGGAGCAGATATCACGAAAAGGGAATGAATGAGCGAGTGTTATCCTCACAAGGAGCTTCGGTCACAGCGAAAAGGAATGGATTTCCCCGCATCTCCCACTGTGTTTCCTCCGCCATCTGTTGCAGGAATATCAACTATAAGTGCAGGAAGTAGGATAATGAGAAAGGAGATGGGCAGCTTCACACGCTCATTCGCACCTTGGCCACTGGAGGTCTTGGCGGGTCTAATGTTGTCTGCTTCGGGATTTCAGTATAGTTCCCCAATGAGATGGCGTCACTACTAATGCTCCATCTTGGTTCCATGTGATATCGGGAACTCTGGTTTTCCATTGGTATATAGCTTCTGAGAGGACAATGCGCAATCACCACAGACGCTGGGGTTGCAGTTAGACGGCTTTGAGAATACTCGCGGTTCGTGGTCCTAATCTAATCCATGATATTCAAGGGATTATGTAATGAACCGCAGCGTCCTGACATATATGAAGAGAAGTAGTTAATTTTCCTAAGTCTAAGTACAAGAGAAAACTTGCCTAGAAATACTCTTCCTAATATAGGTCTTATTAGTTAGAGGTACTACTCTGTGGTGTCTTTAACTAGAACTAGCTATATAAAGCTATCCTAGCTTTATAATATACCCCCCTAGTTATAAAGTCTATCTCTATAACTAAATAAAAAGCTATAAATATTTTTATAATAAAAAAAATAAGATAATTATTAGTTAATAATAGCCTTTTAAGCTAATTAATAAGTAATAAAGTAAATAATAGTATTATATAAAAGGTCTTTTAATACTATATTTTATTATTTATTATTATTTATTATAGTAGTAGTTTCTTTTATTTCTTAAGGTGCTTATTTTTTCTAAAATAAGTAATAACTAACTACTTACTAGTTAAATAATAAATATTTTTTAATATTTTATTACTTAACTTTTTTTTTTTAACTAATAACTTATTAAGTAAAGTAAGTTAATATCCTCTTTATTTACTATATATTTTAGTTTATATAGTAGTTCTAAAGCTATTCTTAAATAGCTAATAGTTAAAAAAAAATAAAAAAAAAGTTATAGCCTTTTTTTTAACTAGTAATATATTTTAAGTAGCTTAAGTTTTTTAGTTAGTAACTAACTTTATTTTTTAAGTCTTATAGTTTTTTTAACTAAGAAATTATTTAAATTTATATTTTTATTAATAATTTTCTTTAATAAAAGAATATATTTATACTTAATATTATAGGACAATATAGCTGACCTTTAGATTTACTTTCTTAGCCTTGCTAGTAGATCTATTAGTTAGGCTAATATCTTACTAACAGCTAGTGCCTTACTAGGCCCTACCTGTTGCTAGTCTATAAGACTAGCTGTTGCTAGCTATAGCTTTAGCTCTTAGTTAGTTATTAAATCTATTACCTATTTAACTATGTTAAGTAGTAGTATAACTACTAGTTATAATACTATAGGTAATTAACCCTCTACTGCTATTAAGTTTATAATAAGAGGTAAATACACTAAATTACTATTAAAAGCTATTTAATTAGTTATCTTAAAGGTAACTAATTAAAGGTATTTACTTTACTAGCCTAGTTACTAATATATGCCTACTAGTAGATTTTTTTACTACTATTAGCCTATACTAGACTAACCTATTTAGCTAGATCTACTATACCTCTAGCTACTACTATTACTAACCTTTACTTTAATAACCTTACTTTTTTTACCTTTTTTTATACTCTTTTATATTAGTTATTTTACCCCTTTATATATTAAGGTTACTACTACTAAAGCTATTATTAATTAAAGCCCTTAAATAGTAATGTTATTAACTAAAGCCCTACTATAAGTGTAGTACTAGATTTCTCTTAAGATCTATACTTTTTTACTATATATACGCTAATAACTACACCTATTACTACTAACTTTACTATTAAGACTTTATATCTTAAAATACTCTTTTTTACTACTTACTAGACTATTAGCCTTTATTACCTTCTCTATTACACTTATTACCCTTATTAACTTTATTAACTTTATTATTACTACTATTAATAATAACTATCTTATTATTATCCTTTTTACCTATAAGTAAATAGTCTATATTACTAGTAGTACTAATCTTCCTTTTAGCTATAAAATTTTATATTACTATTAAGGCCTTTACCTAAAGGATAATACTAATCTAGAACTAGGAGAATATAGTCTAATAGGAAAGTAAATAGGCAAAGGATATATAAAACCCCTAGCTAGTAGCAAGATACTTAAAGCTACTGCTACTAACACTATTACTAATATACACCTAACTAGCTTACGCCTAATAGGCCTAATAACCTTATAAGTTATATACCTAGCTATATAAACTATATTAACTATATCCTAGATTTAGAGAAGGCTACTTGCTAAGAGGTAAACTAATCTAGTAGCGTCTTTAAGAACAGGAGAAGGAAATCTAGTCCCTTTAGTAATAGGTCTACTAGCTACTACTACTACTACCTTATAAAGCTATATAGTACTATAGTTAAGATACCCTAGATAAGGATAATAAGGATAAAGATAATAAAGATAATAATACTACTAGTTATACTATAGAGATAGGTCCCTAGGATAATAATAATAGATCTATTTATATAGAGGATTATTACTATAACTTTAATAAATCTAGCTAGCTAGTAGTTAATAGCTAGCTAGTAGCTAATAGCTAGCTAGTAGCTAATAGCTAGCTAGTGTCTAGTTAACTTACCTATAGTTAACTAGTATTTAGCTAACTTGCCTATAGCTAGTTAGCTTATAGTTAATTAGCCTAAAGTCTATACTTATACTTATATACGCCTACCTAGCTAACTTATAGTTAGCTAACCTATAGTTAGCCTATGTATATACTTAACTAACTAGTGTACTAACCTAACTACTATTAACCTAACTACCTAGCTAGTAATAATAACTAGGATTATAGTAGTAATAATAATAGTAACACTATTAAAGATAACACTAATAGATATAAGGACTTTAATAACTATAGGGATAAATATAGTAATAATAAATATAGTAATAGTTATAGTAATAATAATAGCTATAACAAGGACTATTAACCCTTAGGTATACCCTTTTTATAATAGCTATAATAGCCTTATAAAAGCCTAAGGTACATAGTTAATAACTTTATTAACTAGTAATATTAACTATCTTATTAACTAGTAATTAAATAATTACTATATAATAATTATTTTTATTATTAGGGGGAGTACTTGTTATAGGACAATATAGTTAACCTTTAGATCTACTTTCTTAGCCTTGCCAGTGGATCTATTAGTTAGGCCAATATCCTGCTAACAGCTGGTGCCCTACTAGGCCCCACCTGTCGCTAGTCTATAAGACCGGCCGTTGCTAGCCGTAGCTCTAGCTCTTAGTTAGTTATTAGATCTATTACCTATTTAACTATGTTACTTAAGTTTAGACTCCTTAGCTTATATAGTAGTTTAATAGCTAGAATATTTTTTAAGTTATATTTTTAATTAAGTATAATATTTAGTTATAATCTTACTAAAGGTATAGATCTTAGCCTAGTCTTAGATAACTAAGGTCCTAGTAAAATCTTTACTCCTAGGCCTAGTAATACTTTATTTATTAGTCTAACTAATTCCTTAGTTATCTTTAACTTAGATAAAGAAAGTATAGTACTTTTTTTTCTAATTTACTTAAATAAAATACCCTAGGGAACTTTAATTATAGTTAAAAAGTATAATATAATCCTTTAAAATAAGTATACTAAGTATAAGTTCTTTTTTTTTCTTAGTTATAAAGTGTTTTTTTACTTATTAATAAATCTTAGTTTATTTAAAAAGGATTTTATTAGTTCTACTAATTTAATAATAATAAGTACTAATCTAAGTAGTTATAGCCTTATTTACCTTTTTTAATAAAATTAAAAAAAGTATTAAAAGGACTTTATAAAAAGGCCTATAAAGTATATATATATAGTAGTAAAGAAGGTATATTAAGAATAAATTATTACTTTATTTATTAAAAATAAAGATAATTATAAAGATTTTAATAGTAATTATATTTTAAATAAATTAAAGTATAATTTACTTATTAATAATAATCTAAAAAATAATAAGCTTAGTTATAGCTTTTCTTTTTTACTTATTAATAAGAAGTATAAAGTAGGTAGTAGTAAAGGTTTAATATACTTTTATAAAAAGTATATACTTAATATAAGTAAAAACCTAGTTCTTAAGAGAGGTCTATACTAGGACTAGATCTACTTTAGCTATCTTAAAAGTATTATTTATAGTTCTTCTTAAAGTAAATATATAATATAGCCTTTCTACTAGCTATTATAGATCTAACAGGAGGAGTAAGGCTATAATAGGTAATATAAAGTAATATAGTACAAAGGTAAAGTATAATAGTAGAGCAGTAAAATAAAGTAAGTAATAACAAGGAGCTAAACTAATAATATAAGACAAAAGCTAAGTATAAGTGTAAGTTATCTATTAAAGTTGCCCTTCTTTATAAGAGGAAATAGGTAATAGGATATATATCCCTAGGCAAATGCCTAAATATATACTAATAAGGTAATCTTATGTCCTACTTGTCTATTTACTATATAAAGCACTTATCCTATAACAAGTGCCTTCTCCTTAAAGGACTTTATTCTCTTTTACTAAGAAAATATACTAAATAGTAGTATATATAAATATAAAGTATAAAAATTACCTTTTTTCTTATATAATAACCTTATTACTTATTATCTCTAAAGTTTTATTAAGATTATTTAGCCTTTAGTAGTACTTAGGCTAAGTTATTATTATTAGTATTATAGTAGTGTTTATTAGCTTAGCTACCCTAGATTATTAGGGTAGTAACCTTAGGCTAAGTAGCTAAGACCTAAAGGTTAACTATAGCCTTTTATTTATTAAGCTTAGTAGCTATTTAGTTAACCTTATCTATTAACTTCTTAAATAGGCTACCTTTAAAAGTAGTTAGTACATTAAGGTTATTAGACTTCTTATTAAGGAGTATAACTTTAGTGTTTATTTAGTCTACTTACTCCTTAAGTTCTTTAAAGTACTACTTTTACTTATATACTTTATTAGCCTTTTTATAAAGG
Source organism: Colletotrichum navitas (assembly GCF_030913465.1). Taxonomy (NCBI): domain Eukaryota; kingdom Fungi; phylum Ascomycota; class Sordariomycetes; order Glomerellales; family Glomerellaceae; genus Colletotrichum; species Colletotrichum navitas. The sequence continues at coordinate 251,724 of NW_026850592.1, forward strand.
TTCTTTATAATATTATTAATATCTATATTAAGGGTATTAGTTTTTCTTATAGTATCTTTAGTAAGTTTAGTAGCTATATTAGCCTTAGTGTTATATTTATTAATATTACTTTTATAGTTATTAACTATATTAGCTAGCTTAGTAATATCCTCCTTAAGCTTAGTAATAGTATTGTAGTGGGGTTAGGTAGTATAGTCGTAAGAATCACGTAGTGGTTAATTCAAGGGATAAATTAATAGGAAAGCTACCTACCTATTAAAAAAGGGATTTATAGACCTAAGAAGAGATCAAAGGAGGACATAATTATTTATACATAGTCATTATCGTTAGCCTTAATACTGCATACAGAAATACACTGCTAGTTATTACTGCACTTTTATTTATTTAGGGAAATTTACTCTTTTTATAATTACTCTATTAATTTATACTTTTATTTCAGTATCTTTATAGATTAGGTCTAAGAATCACAAGACCTATTAATTAATATATATATTATTATTATTAGACGTTGTTGTAGTGTAGGTGGTTTTCCTATGTTTTACTATTCCTCTTTTCCTTTGTTAAGTAGCCTAGATGCCCCGCCCTTTCTCAGTATATAGCTACTTTCTTAGCTAGTTAAAGTAATAAATCTCTAGGATAAAGATTTTATTAAAATATTAGATTAAAAGAAGTATACCTATAACCTTTAAATTAGATTAGCTAAGTTAATAAAGAAAAGTAAAGCTAATAAGTGTAGCCTAGCTAAAGATATTACTTATATATAGCTTACTCTTTTTATACTTAGCTAAGATAATATTTATTAAAGTAGTAATTTTATAGTAGAAGTATATATCTAAGGTAAATAATAATTACTATAACGCTATAAAGCTACCTTATTACTAAGTATAAAAAGCTTTAACCTAAGCTATAGTCTCTTTATAGAGCTATTTATTACTACTTTTATAAAAGGCACCCTTTAGGTAACAGAGGGCCTCTTTATAAGTAAAGATAGCTAGCTTTAAGCTATAGCCTTTTTACTTTATAAAGGTATAGGGTTTATATACTTAGTTATTAGTATTATTAGCTTCCTTAGTAGTAGTAGCTTTAGTATTAGCCTTATAGGCTTAGATTTATTTAAGGACTTACTTATTAATAGGTTTATAACTAAATAGCTTAGTTATCTCCCCTATATAGTTATTAATCTCCTCTAGGGTAGTAATTACTATTAACTTTTTATATATAGTAGTAGGCTTCTTTAATTCTCCTATATTATTATACTTTCTTATTTCCTTAGTAAGCTTTATAGCTACCTTTATAGTATTAAAGGGTTTTCCTATAGTAGTAGCTTTATTTTAAAGTTACTACTAGATCTTATTAAAAATAAGCTATCTTTATTACTTATAGTTCTTAAGTAAAGGCTTTTACTATTTAATATATTCTATAGCCTTATTAATATCTTTTATTATATCCTTTAGTAAAGAAATATTATTACTCTTAATACTAAAGATATTAAAGTTTATACCTTTATTATTATTATTATTATTTTTATTAATATTATTATTATTCTTAGTAGCCTCTTCTTTATTCTAGGACTAAGGGGCTAGTTAGTTAATAGCTATAAAAGATAGCTTAAGAATAGATCTAGGCTTATTAGCTAGGGTAGTAATAACCTTATTAAGCTAGTAGGTTTACTTATTAGGCTAATCTACCTTAAGGCTAGTAATATAAAGAGGGTTATCCTTGTTAAGGTACTAGTTAAGGTTAATAGTGTCTAGGTTTAAGGGATTATTATTACCTAGGATAAGGCTAAATTAAATTAGGGTACTTATAGTAGCTTGTTTTTTTTTTTATCTAGGGGGTAAAAGTTTATAAGGAGAAAAGGAAAAAGAATATAAGAAAAAGATATATTATTATTATAAGAATATTAATAAGTTATAGTTAATAATAGTAGTAATATAGTAAAGTTAGTAATAGTAATAGGAAAGTAGTAGGTTTAGTAAGTTAAAAATAAGAAAACAGTAGTTATAGGTAAGTAGGTTAATTTATTTTATTATTATTATTAGTAACTATAGATAAGAAAAGTATAGTTAGTTATATTAAGTAAAAGCTTCTTTTATTATTTTTTAGGATATTAAACTATATAAATATTTTTATTATCTACTATATAACTATATATTTTAATAAAAGGAAAGTGTTAGTTATCTTTAAGTTATTATTATTCTTATTAAAAGAAAATTAAAAAACAAGGTTATTATTAAAAATAAAGGTATAAGGCTAAGTTTCTCCCTATGTTATTATAAAGTATTATAACTATTTTAGTACTAACTATAGTAGTATTTATAAGAAGTCTACTAATATAGGCTTTTAGCCTTATTTCTTTATATACTCTACTACCTAATTAATAAAATTAGCCTTCTTAAAGTTAGTTATAATATTACTAGTATTAAGTATAAGGTTCTTATAAGGTTCCTATATATTAAATACTAGTAAGTACCTCTTCTACTTAATAAGATACTTAACTAATAGGTAGTTCTTTTACTAGTTAACTTTATAGTCTATAATCCTTTTAACTTTAAATTCTTTTATATTATCTACTTTTACTAGCTCTAGAGGTAACTACTTTCTCTTAAAAGGGTTATTACTAGTTAGTACTTTTTATAGCTATATAGTTAACACTACTAGGTAGACCCTCTAGTATAGTAGTAGGTTAAGTTTATAGGCTCTTAGCCTAACTATATAGGTAATATAGAAAAGTCTAGTGTACTAAGAAGACTATTTCTACTTAGGCTTACTTAGTAATAAATAGCCTTTACTAAGTTAAAAGAAAACCTTATCTTTAATATTAAGTTTTATAAAGTAATAATAATAATTATATTATTTTTTTTTATTACTTTTACTATATTAATAAAAGCTAGTGCTTTTACCTAGTATATTTAGTATAAAATATTAAGAGACTTTAATAGGAGTCTATCTTTACTAATATACTTTAGTACTATCCTAAGGTAAAATCTAAGAATAACCTTGTTTAGTAAATAACCTACTATAACTACTAATAAGTTATTAAGTAAGTACTATAGAGCTATAAGAATATTAGTCTATAAGATATTAAGGTTAGTATATATATAAAAGTATATAGTAATTTTAACTATTTAGTTAGTTTTTTTATTTAACTATTAGTCTAAGGATAGTACACTATAGATATAAGTAGTTATACTTTAAGGGTATTAAATATTTTTGCCTATATTATAAAGATAAACTTAGGGTTATAGTTACTAATAATTACTATTAGTAATCCCTAGTTATATATTATAAGCGTTTAAAGTAATACCTAGGCCTAGTAGTAAGCCTTATACCTTATATATCCTAGGATAAGTAAGATTTTTTTACTAAACTTATAGGTTATAGTATAAAGGCTATTAAATATATAGAAGTTAAGTATAGCCTAAAAGCTACCTTAGGTTAAGACTTCTAGTATATTTATAATAAAGTCTATAGAGATAGTATAGTAAAGTACACTAAGTATTATAATAGGTTAAAGGGATCTTATAGCCTTTTAGTAATCTATTTAGTTACCTTAGTATACTAGGTAGTAGGTAATATAAGCTTTTACTAACTTTACTTTTCTAGGGATATAAAAGCTTTAAAGCTTAGTAAGTATTCTATTATACCTAAAGTAAAACTTCTTGTTATAAGTAAAAGTAAACACTTTTCTTATAAAAGGTTTTAGGATATAAAGTCTATATATACTATCTAAGGCTATATAAAAGATTAATCCTCTAGAGTTAATCTTCTATAGTAGTATAGCTATATAAGGCTAGTGCTATTATTTATAAGGGAGTTATTAATCTTTTTTTACCTTATCTAGGGTAATATATTTATAATTATCCTTTTATATTTATATAATCTATACCCTTAAGTCCCTAAATTTCTTATTATTCTAGTAGCCTATAATAATACTCTTTATAAACTTATTATTAATTTATACTATTATTATAGTAGCCTTCCCTAGGCTTAGAGGTTTATTACTTATATACTATACTATTACTATATTTTAACTTTATCCTTATTATTAATATTATAAGCTTATTCTTATATAGGAAATACTTTATAAGGTTAAGTTATATAACTAGAAGTTAGGATAGTATATCTAGTACTATATTAAGCTTACCTAGGACATAGAAGATTTAAAGCTAAAATTAGGAGAGGTAGTTAGTAGCGTTAGTAAGACATAGGTTAGCCTTATTAAGGTCTATTATCTATAATAATATATAAGTAATAATACCCTTTATAGCTATATAGTCTATAAGAATATTAACCTTATGTTTATTTAACTAGATAAGTTTCTAGAGCTTCTTAATAGCCTATATAATAGCTACTACTTTAGCCTTAGTTACACTAAAATATTTTTTTACCTAGGTTATAGTTTATAAGAGAAAAAGAATAAGGTTAATATAGTTATTTAATATATTAATTCTAGGTATTTTCTTTTATCTTAGTTATAGTTAAGTTAAAACACTATAAGCCTAAAGCTATTAATATATACGTTAATCTTAAAAAAGAGCAGCTTCTTAGGGTTATAGTAATAATAATTAGCTTAATTATAAAGTTTCTCTTATAAAGTCTTTTATATATTAAGTTCTTTAGCTATAAGGTTAAAGGTCTTCTTAGTAATAATTTTTACTTTATACTAACAAGTTATTCTAGGTTTTAGTATATTCTTCTTTTATAATTATTTATTAAGTTTTATTTTCCTCTAGTAAAGTAATCTATAATTATATTAAACTATAGTATTTTTGTTTATAACTAACTACCTATACTAAGATATATCTTAAGGTCCTAAAGGCTATATAGGAAAGCTAGTTAGCTAAAGGCTTAGATATAGTTATCTATTTTATATATACTATTACTATTAACTATATAACTAAGAAGCTTTATAAATAAAAAGCTAATAAATAATTTCTTTATACTAATATAGATATAGTATTTATTAAGAATTTATAAGACTATCTCTAGGTGCTAAAGGTAGTCTTTATTAAAGTTACTAAAAATTATAATATTATTAATATATACCTTTATAAAGTAGTAATATTTAAAGAAGATATAGTCTATAAAGCACTAAGTGTACACTAGTAAGTTCTTAAAGCCTATAAGTACTATATTAAAGTATTTAAGCCTTATAGGCTTATTATTACTATATAGTCTCTATAGGGTAAATATACTCTAGCTAGTAAAAGAACCCTAAGGTATTAAATATTATTATCCTCTTTTTACCTTAAAGTCCTTATATAATGTCCTCTTAGTTAGGTAAAGAATAAATATCTAGTGTAGCCTACTTATTAAAGGCCTTATATTAGTAACTATATACCTTTATATTTTATTTATCCTTATAGTGTTTTTATACTATAAAAAGAGGGTAGGCTAGTCTACTAGGCGTTATTACTAACTAATTTTACTAATCTTATATTACTAGTTATTCTATTTATTAAAAGCTTATATCCTTAAGACTAAGAGAAATATATAAACGTTCTATTTCTAGTTTTACTATCTATTAAGTAGCTTAATCCTTATTTATCTTTATCTAGTATAAGTATTAACCTATAGTTATAGTAGATATATATTTATTAAGTATAGTCTTTAGCTTCTCTATATACTTAGGATTATTATATAGATCTTTACTTTATAGTAGTTAGTTATTATAAGATAAAAGTTAGGTTTTACTATCTTATATCTAGGTACCTCTTTAGCTAGTAATAGAGGTTTATTAATTTATTACTAGTGTCTACTATTATAGTAGTTTACTTTTACTATTAAAAACTTATTAGTAATATTAAGGAAGTTTACTATATTACTATAAGTAATTACGTTTAGTGCTTCCTCTATAATAAGCTATATAGACTCCTCTTATATACTAGGAGATTTATACTACCTTTATACTTTCCTAATAGTAATTAGTCTACCTATATTATTATAGACTAGTATTACCTTAGGGTTAATAAATCTAATATTATATTAAAGGTAAATTATTAGTTAAGTATACCTAATATTTATATAAGTTACTTCTTTATTATATTTCTTAGGGAGGTTAATAAAGTTAATAAGAGGTAGTAGACTAAATCTAGTAATATTATTACTATATATTAGGCTATAACTCTTCTTATAATAGGAAGTAATTTTTACTATTACTAAGATTATTATATTATAGGCTAACCTAAGCTTTACTTATTTTTATTAAAATTACTACTATACTATAGTTATTATAGAAAGGTATACTAAGTAGTAAGTAGGCTAAAGTTTTTTAACTACTTCTACTATAATTATTATATAGACCTTTATCTTAGTGCCTTTTACTATTCTAATAAAGTATATATTAAAGGTAATATCCTTTATTAATATAAATAATAATCCTATAGCTTTTACTTTATATAGCTTAGTAAAAGAAAATCTTAGGTTCTTTATAAATCTTTTTACTAGTTATATTTAGTAAAATTACTAATACACTAGTGTTAATATAACTAAGTAGTCCTCTAAGTCTTATTTACTATACTTTAATTTAGAGATAAGTACACTTATAGTAACTTCTTTTTTATTAGGCTTTATAATAGCCTTAATAACTTTACTAGTTTAAAAGGTAAAGTTTATAGTATTATTAGTAGTTAGCTTCTTATCTAGGACCTTCTTAGGTTCTTCTTCTTATATACCTTAATAGCTTACTTAAGGTGCCTTTTAACCTTATCTTATTAAGGTATAGGTCCTTAGGGTCTTTAGGATCTTTAGTAACTATCTTTAGCTTCTTTATTGCTTATAGTCCTAGGTCCTTTAGTATTAAATAAAGTTTATATTACTGCCTAGGATTAGGGAAATTCCTCTATTTCTTTAAGTATATACTTATCTTTAATAAGCTTATTAATATAGGCATCTATATCTTATTATATTCTAGATAAATTAGACTTTATTTTTTTATTAATTAGTAAGTATATTTTACTTATTATCTTTAACTACTTCTTGTTTATTTTTTACTAAGGCTACTAGTTATACTTATAGTAGTCTAAGTTATCTTAGTAGTTATATTAGTCTTAGTGTCTTATTAATAGTTACTATAGTTCTAGTATTCTCTATAGTTTCCTTAAGGACTATTATTATATAGGAGTAGTTTCTTAAGTGCCTATTATTATTATTATAGATCCCTATAAAGTAGTATTCTCTCCTCTATATTAGAGGGTCTACTATATAAGGTCCTTATAGGTGTCTATATTAGATCTTATATATCCTAGTGTACTTCCTATAGTACTATATTACTAACTATATTATTCTAGTTAGTAGTATTATTAATATACACTAGGTTATAATATAATCTAGGTACTATATCTTATAGTGCTTAGTATTATTCCTTTATAAGTATAATATATATATCTAAGGAGTTATATTCCTAGGTTTATAAAGGAATTACTAAAGTTAAAGGCAAGGTTATTATAGAACCTTATTACTATTAGCGCTAGGTTTAGTTACCCTATGCCTTAGTGTATTTAAAGTAGGATTAGGTAAAGGTATAAATATTATTTACCTATTAACTTTCTTAATAGTAAAGTAGTTCTCTTAAACTACTTCTCTATATTAAAAGGATAAGCTAAAATATTCCTTAAGATATCTAGTAATATATAACTACCTTTATTCCTTTAGCTAGTGTTATTCTTTAGTTATAAGTTAAAATTTTACTAGTTATATACTTAACTATAAGATATTATTAAACTATTTAACTAAAACACTATAAGGATAGTTTATCTAGATATACTACTTAACTACTTAGATCTATAACTTTACCTTATAGTAATATATTATATAGTAGTTATAAAAGATAAGGTTAAGTAAGTAATATTTAGTGTCTATATTTAGCTAAAATATCTTAACTATTATTATTAGTGTATCTAGGCTATATATAACCTAGGCTAGTTATAGAACCTAATAAGGTCTTAGCCTACTATATCTAGGCTACTATAGTATAAAAGAAGCTACTATAAACTTATTTATATTTATTAGTAGTATTAGGCCTATAGTAGAGGTATTATTAAGGCTAGCGCTTATCTTTACTATATAAGGTTAATTACTAGTTAACTTAGAGGTAGTAGTCTTATAAGGCTTAAGCCTACTTAACTATTAAGTCTAATAGTGTTAAGTATATAAAGGTAAGTAGACTTAGTAGTCTACCTAGGTAGTTCCTTAGGGAATAAGTATACTACTAGTAGTCTTAGGCTATAGTAGTATATATATTATTTACTTTAATAGTAAAGGTTATTAATATACTTTATAAGATAAGTAAAAGGCTTATACTATCTAGGCCTATATAGGCTAAAACCTTAGTAGGTCTAGGCTATATAGGTAGCTACTTATACTAGCTAGAATTAACCTAGTATAAAGTATAAGTATTATTAAGATAAACTAGTAGTCTACTTTTTCTAGTAAATCTACTAGTAGGCTAGTATAAAGCCTAGTAGGCCTATAATTTCTAGTCTTTACCTTTTAGTAATTACTATAATATTACTATACTTTTATTTACTTTAGTAATATACTATCTAGTAAAATATTTTTACTTTAGGTAAAGGCCTTACTTATTATAATATCTTTATTTAAGTTAGTTTATTAAGAGGGATTTTTTAGGGGTATTTAGTACTTACTTAGTTATATATCTTTCTAGTATAACTAGGTTTCTTAATAACTAAGAGGTTTATAAGTTAGTATAAGATAATAAGATATCTATAGCTTTTATATAAAGCTATATATATAGGTCTAATACTCTCTTATATTCTTAATAATTCTTTTTACTGTCTAGAGTTTAATCTTATTTAATATAATTAACTATATTACTACTATCTAGTTTAAACCTTTTTACTAGTTTATTATCCTATAGAATAGCCTATTACTATTAAATTCTATAAATATAAGGTATATATATTATTATAAAGGCTTTATAGTAAAGAATAAGTAACTTTATATTTAGATTTTACTAAAGCTATATATATATATACTATATATTAGTAATTTAGCCTAGTTATAGTAGCCTTAGTATACTATTTCTATAAGCTAGTTCTTGTTAAAGTAAAAAGGTATTTTTACTATATCTTAGTAAAAAAAAATTTTAAAGGTATAGATTAAGGTAGTTATACTACTACTTAATATAGCCTTCCTACTAGCTATTATAGATTTAATAAGAGGAGTAAGGCTATAATAGGTAATATAAAGTAATATAGTGTAAAGGTAAAGTATAATAGTAGAGTAATAAAATAAAGTAAGTAATAATAAGGAGCTAAACTAATAACATAGGACAAGAGCTAGGTATAAGTGTAGGTTATTTATTAAGGTTACTCTTCCTTATAGGAGGAAATAGGCAATAGGATATATATCCCTAGGCATATACCTAAATATATATTAATAGGGTAATCCTATGTCCTACCTATTTATCTACTATATAAGGCACTTGTCTTATAATAATATACTTTAGTAAATAAAGATAGTCCTTATAAACACTATATTAAGAATAATATATCTTATATTATTATTCTTAATAAGTTAGTTAATACTACTAATAGCTTTATTTATTATACTTATACTAGAAATATAAAAAGTTTAGTAAATCTTAGATTCTCTTTAGTTATTTTTACTTCTAGGACTAATATTCTAAGTAAAAGTTAAAGTTTAAAAGTTAAACCTTTTATAAAGGTATTACTAAGGTTAAAGCGCTTTATAAAAAGTAAAAAAAGAAGCTTAAGAGAACTAGTAAAGTAATTACTATTAACTTTACTAATCCTAGTCCTTATAATTTAAATATTTATTTATTTAGTTAATTAATTTTAACTTTTATTCTAGTTTAAGGTTATAACTAGGCGCCTAGTTTAGCTAAGAAGTATAGAACTATACCTCTAGGTACTACTTTAGTTATTACTAAAAAAAGAGAGCTTTAATAGACTTTTTTTAGTTAGTTTCTAAAGGTAATATTATTTATAAACTTAGATTTATAAGTATAGTTAAATCCTTTAAGAGAGCTATCTAAAATAAGTATTAGCTATAGTTTTTAAGGTTAACTTTTTAAAGTATTTAAAGTTTAAAATAAAAGAGAAAAAGTTTTAGACTATAATTTTTAGCCTAGGTTTTTATAAAGAAAAGTTTTTAGGCTATAATTTTTAGCCTAAATTAGTTTTTAAGGTAGTATAATTAGACCTCCCTAAGAGATAAAGTGTTTTATATTATACAGCTAATATAAGCTAATTTACTTATAGAATTAACTTATTTTTACTTTAATATTTTAATTATCTTTTTTTATATAAGATTATATATATTTATAAGATTAAGTAAAGAATAAAAGTATTTAAACTTAGTATATAAAAGATTTTTTATAAGTCTATTAGCTAGTATCTTATTTATAGTTATATAAGTAATATTAAAATTACTTTTTATAAACTTCTATTTTAACTATATATTTTAAATATTAATATATTAAAGCCTTATTATAAGTCTTTTTTTTTACTAGATTACTAGCCTTATTATTTACTAATTATTATAGTATATTCTCTAAATATCTTTTATAGCTAGTTAAAAGTCTTAAAATAGATATTTAAAAGCTATTACTTCTTTAGCTATTTATTCTAGACTTAGAAGTTTAGCCTTAGTAGTTAAAGTTATTACTATTACTTAGTATATAGCTTTTTACTAGATTATACCTTTAAATAGTAAAAAGATATAGCCTTAAGAAGACTTTCTTAACTCTTTATTATCTATAAATAAAGTATTACTTACTATTATAAAGGCTATTTTACTCCTTATATCTTTAAAGTAAATTATAAGGTAGTATATTAAATATAAGTATTAGATTACTTAGTTTACTATTAAAATATACTTTCTTAAAGGATTTATAAGGTAGTAAAATAAGGCTAAGTATATAAATATAATATTAAGTTATATTATAATTATAGTAAAAAAGATTAAGCTAATCTTTGTTTAGTATTTATAGACCTATTCTTTTATTACTTAGCCTAGGTTATTTTTAAGTGTTATAGTTAGTAAAAGAGTTAATAAGAAGATGCCTTTTATAAGGTTAAATTACTTTATAACCTTCTTAATATATATATTATAGACTAAAAAAAGTTTTTTTACTTACTAATCCTTTATAATATATATTCTAAGGTAGTATTTAGCTAGGTCTTAGTCCTTTATTTTATATACCCCTTTTAAGTTATTAATAATTTATTCTCTAGCTACTTAGTTATCTTAGTAAAATATAATAAGAATATTATCTATATAAAAGATTATAAATACTTTTTATTCTTAGTTAGTAAAGAGATATAGATCCTTATCTATAGGTTTTAAACTAAAGTTTTTTAGCTTTATAAAGAATTCTTTATACTAAAGAAGAAAAGTATTATATAAGCTATATAAAGTGTATATAAGTTAAATATATTTTTTATATACCTTAAATCTATCTAGTAAGTAGTATATTACTATTTTATTATTTAGCTTTATATTTAGAAATATATTAATAATATTTAGCTATTAAATTTTAAGATTAAATTAGGCTATAATTATTATTATAATATAGAAAGTTCTTATTATAAAGGTAGCTATATAGGTTTATTAAAGAGGGTTTTCTAGTTATAGATTACCTTATATATAGATCTTTACCTTATAATATTCTAGGAAGCTATCTTTATCTACTTTATATATAAATACCTATTTAAGTAGTAAAGGTTTAGATATTATCTCTAAAGCGTTAATTAGCCTCTAGATTTTTTTCTTTATTAGCTTATTAATTTTAATAAAATAGGCCTTTTTAAATAAGGATTTTAAATTCTTAAGAAGTTTCTATATATCTTTAAAGCTTCTTAGTAGGTCTAGAAGTTTAAAGATAAAATACTTCTTACTTAGTTTAGAGAATAGTCTAGTGTATATAGTGCCTTAAATTAACCTTATTATAGTTATATAAAAGGTTTAATATATATAGTTTAATTTTTTAATTACTTTTTACTAATTAAGTATAAAGATATTAAAAAAATTATCTTATTCTTTATTTATAAAGTAAAAAGTTATCTTTATTTTATTTTATAGAACTATTATATTATAAGTAAGTCTTATACTATCTAAGTACTTATATCTAAGTAGTAGTCTAGTTTTATTATATAAGAGAAAGTTAATAAGTCTTCTTTTATATCTTCTAGACTAGTCTTTATTCTCTTCTTTAGTCTTAGGTAGTAATCCTCTAGTTTAATAACTTATTTTTAATAGTAAGGTTTAGCTTTTTACCTTCTAAGCTACTATAGCTCTATATATATATAGTCTTCTAGTACTTTTTCCTAGACTAAATAGCCTTTTTACCTTAGAAAGCAACTAGTTTTAATCTATATAATATTCCTTTTATACTATTATAAGGTTATTATTTATTTAAATATAAATTATATCTTTAATCCTTTTTCTTAATAAAGATTAGCTAAGAGTATTTATATAAGTACTACTTTTATCTCTTATAAAGTTCTCTAGTAGTTAGCCTTTTATACTATCTTTACTTATAATAATAGGTTTAGTAACTAGCTTTAGATCTAGTATAGACTCTAGTAATAAAAGATTTTCTTCTATAAGTTATATTAGTAATATAGGTTTTATAATTTTATTAGTTAGTATATTTACTTTAACTATTATTTTAGAAGAGGTTTCTATTAAGAGATTTATTAAATCTATAACACCTAGAGCTTTAAGTACTATATTTAAATTTATAAAAGGTGTCTTAAGCTTAATAATTTCTTATATAACTTTTAGTTTAATTATAAGATAAGAATTCTCTAGAGTATAAAACTTTATCTTATTAAAAGTTATATTTTAAGTAATAAATACCTAATAAAGTAATAAAACCTAAATCTTATATAGGTTATATATATTTAATATATAACCTACTAAGTACTTAATATACCTTTAAGGAACTACTTTAAAAAGCCTCTTCTTAATATCTTTCTCTTTTTTATACTTTAGGGGATAAGTATAGTAACTATATATATATAACTAGCCTTAATATAGATATAAATCCTAGGTTATACTTATATTTAGAGTTAGCTAATACTATTTAAAATATTATTAGTACTAGGCTTTTTTTACTTTAACTAAGGATTTCTAGTTATTATATTTTTAGAGGCTTATTATTATAGTTAGTAATCTAATAGTAGGGTTTCTACTAAGAATAAGCTAGGGTTAATACTTAGTTAACAGTAGGGTAGGCTTTACTAGTCTATTAATTACTTAGTAATTAGTTCAGTAGTTAATAGTTATAAAGGTAGCTTATATAGCTCTTTATTAATTAAATTACTAAGGTTAAATACTAAAAGTTATTTAAATAAATTATATTACAAGAAGTTAATTACTAAAGAGCTATAGGAGTTTATCCTTAAGTATATCTAAGTCTATCCTATATATAAGTCCTAATCCTATTGCTAAGTACTATCTTATATACCTTCTAAGCGCTTATAAATAAGTAGGCTAAGTGCTTATATATTAATCTTCTAAGCACTTATACTAAGCTTTTATCTCCTGCTTAGTCCTTTATTATTATATAACTTATACTATAGTTCTTCTAGGTCTAAGGGGCTATCTTAGTCTAATCTATTGTTAGTTCTATATAAATACTATACTACCTACTAGTTGTTTTATCTAGTAGAGTAATATTACCTATAACTTATTAGGTTATAATATTAGGTCTCTTTTCTAAAGGTCTTGCCCTTAAGACCTATATAAGTAGGTTACTGCTCCTAGGTTAAGGAGTTATTAATCTTGCTTCCTAATTACTTATAATACTAACACTATATTAGGTTATATAAAAAAATTAAAATTAAAATTATAAACGCCTAGAGCTTCTTCTTGTTATTATTTATTTTAAACCTTATAGTTCCTTACTAAGGGTATTAAAATTATATCTTATTTAAATTATTATTCTAAGGGAAAATATTACTTTATCCTACCTAATTCTAAGACATATAGGATATATTATTAGGCTAGTATTCCTTATAATACTGCTTTTAATATAATATATTATTATAAGTTTCTTTTTATCTTATTTTCTAGTGTAATAACTAATCTTATACTTTTAGTAAGTTATTTAGTTTAGGACGCCTAGTGTCTTAATAAGAAAGAGGTTAAGGAGAAAAGGCGTTTCTATAAGAGAGTAGCATTATTACACAAAAAGGCTAAGGCTTTCTATAAAGCTTAGTCTAAATTAAATAAGTTATTAGTAAAGTTAAAGCATCTTTATATATAGAAGCATTAGGTGTTTACTAAAGGTAAAGGTATAATAGAAGAGTTCCCTAAGGGGGATTCCTCTAAGCCCTCTATAGTATTAGAAGTTTACTCTTTTAGTGCTTTTAGGGTAGTTAATACTAGCTTTTCTTCCTAAGTCCTAAATACTCCTAGTTTTTTATCTAGTAAAGGTTCTTAGTAATATTCTAGTTAAAGGTAATCCTATAGGTTAATATTACTAAGGTAGCTATTTAACTTTTCTTAGCACTTTACTAAGTTTTTTATTAGTTCTTATATATTTTCTTTTTACCTATAGTTTTTCTATTTAACTAAGTACTATACTTTACCTTATTTAATCTTATAGGCAATAATTTATTTAACTTTATATTTTAGTTTATTTAATTTAGTAATAATATAGTTATTAGTGTTTAATCCTTATAGTACTAGTTTAAGTAGTATAATATAGAAGACTAAGTATATTTTTATTATCTTTAGTAAGTTAAGTTTATAGTTAACTAGTAAGATTTTCTTAAGGATTTTAAAGGGTCTAAGTTTTTTATAATTAAGTTTATTACTTAGTTACTTAGTTTTAATATTTTAGTAAATAAAATATACACTATCTCCCTTTTTAAAGGTTAGTCCCTTAATCCTTTTCTAGTTAGCGTACTTTATTATTTATTATTTAATAAATTTAAGGTCTTTTAAGGCTAATTTTTAGAGTTCTTAATCTTATTAAAGTTAGCTATAGCTTTTAGTGCCTATAGTCCTTGTTATAGTTCTCTATATACTATTAGTTAAAATCTATAGTTTAGGTAGAATAGTAAGTTTAGAGTACTTTTCTAATAGTACTATTATAAGTAAATTAGGCTATAGGTAGTAGTAGTACCTAATTATCTTAGTTATAGTTAATATAGTATTATAGATACTATTTAAGTATTTAGTTAATCTTTTCTATTTAGCTATTAGTTTATAGATAAAATAAGGTTAATAGCTTATAATTAGCTCTTAGTTATAAAATTAAGGATTTCTAGAACTTAGATATAAATAACTTGTCTTTATCTAATATAATTTCCTTTAGTAATCTATAGTTACTAATAATATATTTTAAAAAGTATATACTAAATCCTCTATAGTACTTAATTCTAGGTATAAGATAAAGTAAGTGTACTTTATAAGTCTATTAATAATAACTAGTATACTATTATAGTAGGTTTTTATAAGTAGTTCTTTTAACTTTAGGAGTTTAATAATAAAGTCTAAAAAGATAAAGTACTATACCTCTAGTAGTACTAGTAGTAGTTATATTTACCTATATAGCTTATAAAGACTATTTTTACTTTTTTATATATTTTATAGTCCTTAATTACTAAGGCTACTTTTTATATATAACTTATTTATTATAGTGTTATTAAATTCTTTTAAATATCTTTATAACTCCTTAGTGCTTATATACCTTAGTACTATATATCTTATAGATCTAATTAGCTATTATTCTACTAGTTATACTAGTATTAATATATCTACTAATTATAATAAGTTTCTAGGCTAGTATAATATTACTATTATTATTATACTTAAAGATAACTTATTTTTTTAGCACTAGTACTTTATAGTCTAGTCTTTTACTTAAAGTGTCTACTTTTCTATTTTCTATTCCTTTATAGTAGATAATTTTAAAGTTATATTCTAAGAGAAATTCTAACTATTATATTTATTATTTATTAAGAACTTTAAGGTAGTAAAATAAAAAAGGTTCTTATAGTCTATATAAACTAACACCTAGTGCTTAGTTCCTAATAGGTGTAGTCTTTATTCTTAGAATACTTTAATAATAGCTATAAGTTCTTTATTATAGATTAGTAGTTTACTTAAGTCTATAGAATATTTTAAGTAAAATATATATAGGTAGAGTTTTTTTTTATTATTATTCTAGTTATCTACTTATAGTAAAGTTAAAAGTATTAGTTTTAACTTTAAATAGCTTATCTAGGTTAATATTATAAAGACTAGTTTAGATCTAATAAGCTTCTTAAGTTTCTTAAAAGATTATTAGTATTCTTTTAGTCTATAAGAACTTAATGTTTTTTTAGTAAGTTATTATATTAGTTATAAGATATCTCTAAAGTTCCTAATAAACTTTTATAAAAGTTAATAAATCTATAAAGATTAGATATTTTTAATATTCTTAGAAGTAGCTAGTCCTTAACTATATCTACTTTCTTGTCCTATATTTATATTTCTCCTAAAGTAATAGTGTATCTAAGGTAGTCTACCTTCTAGGTATAGAATTTACTTATTTTTAGTTCTACTAGTAGTTTTATTTTCTAAAGTTTATTAAGTACCTAATATATATATTCCTTATATTCTTTAAGGTTTTTTAAGAAGATTAAGGTATTATTTAAGTAGTAGATAATAAAAATATTTAGCTTCTCTAATAAAATATAGTTAATTATAGTTTAAAATATAGTAAGTATATTAGTAAGTCTAAATAGTATAATAAGTGTCTTAAATAGTCTTTACTTTATATATAATACTATTTTTTATTTATTTTCTTTTTTTATATAAATAAAGTTATATACTTTTTTTAAGTCTAAAGCTATAAACTAGTTAGCTTTATATAAAGGGTTCTATAGTTTACTAATTAGTAGTAGTAAATAGCTATTTTTCTTAGTAATATTATTAAGTCTATAGTAGTTAATATAAAGTCTTAATTCTTTATTCTTTTTTAGTATAAATAATATTAAGTATTTTACTAGTAATTTAGATTATCTAATATAACCTTTTACTAGGTTCTTATCTAGCTATTTATTAAGTACTTCCCTTTCTATAAGGTTAAGTATATAGATTAGCTTAAACTTTAGTGTTTTTTCTTTAAGTAATTAGATTTTATAGTCCTATAGTCTATATTCTAGTAAGCCTATTTTTAGTTCTTTAGTAAATAGCTTAATATATTATTAATATTTAAGAGGTACTATATTAAGATAGTTTTTCTTTAAATCTTCCTTATTTTATATTCTATTTCTAATAGTTATAGTAAATATAAGTTACTAGTCTTATATAGGCTAATATAGCCTTCCTGCTAGCTGTTGTAGATTTAACAGGAGGAGCAAGGCTACAATAGGTAATATAAAGTAATATAGTGTAAAGGTAAAGTATAATAGTAGAGCAGTAAAATAAGGCAAGTAATAACAAGGAGCTAAATAAATAACATAGGACAAGAGCTAGGTATTAGTATAGGTTATTTATTAAGGTTACTCTTTCTTATAAGAGAAAATAGGTAATAGGATATATACCCCTAGGCATATACCTAGATATATACTAACAAGGTAATCCTATATTCTACCTATCTATCTACTATATAAGGCACTTGTCCTATAATAAGTGCCTTCCCCCTAAAGGACTTTATTCTCTTTTACTAAGAAAATATACTAAATAGCAGTATATATAAATATAAAGTATAGGAATTACCCTTTTTCCTATATAATAACCCTATTACTTATTATCTCTAAAGTTCTATTAAGATTATTTAGCCTTTAGTAGCGCCTAGGCTAAGTTATTATTATTAGTGTTATAGTAGTATTTATTAGCTTAGCTACCCTAGGGCATTAAGGCAGTAACCTTAGGCTAAGTAGCTAAGACCTAAAGGTTAACTATAGCCTTTTATTTATTAAGCTTAGTAACTATTTAGTTAACCTTGTCTATTAACTCCTTAAATAGGCTACTCTTAAAAGTAGTTAGTGCGTTAAGGTTATTAGACTTCTTGTTAAAAAGTATAACCTTAGTATTTATCTAGTCTACCTACTCCTTAAGTTCCTTAAGGCGCTTCTCTTGCTTATACACTTTATTAGCCTTCTTATAAAGGTTCTCTATAATATTATTAATATCTATATTAAGAGTATTAGTCTTTTCTATAACATCCTTAGTAAGTTTAATAGCTACATTAGCCTTAGTGTTATATCTATTAATATTACCTTTATAGCTATTAACTATATTAGCTAGCTTAGTAATATCTTCCTTAAGCTTAGTAATAGCGTATAGCTACTTTTTTAGCTAGTTAAAGTAATAAATCTCTAGGATAAAGATCTTATTAAGACATTAGATTAAAAGAAGTATACTTATAACCTTTAAATTAGATTAGCTAGGTTAATAGAGGAAGGTAAAGCTAATAAGTGCAGTATAGCTAGGAATATTACCTATATATAGCTTACCCTTTTTATACTTAGCTAGAATAGTGTCTATTAAAGTAATAATTTTATAGTAAAAGTATATATCTAAGGTAAGTAATAATTACTATAACACTATAAAGCTACTTTATTACTAAGTATAAAAAGCTTTAACCTAAGCTATAGTCTCCTTATAAAGCTATTTATTATTACTTTTATAGAAGGCGTCCTTTAGGCAACAGAGGGCCTCCTTATAGATAAAGATAGCTAGCTCTAAGCTATAGCCTTTCTACTTTACAAGGGTATAAGGTTTATACACCTAGTTATTAGTGTTATTAGCTTTCTTAGTAGTAGTAGCTTTAGTATTAGCCTTATAGGCTTAGATTTATTTAAGGACTTACTTATTAGTAGGTTTATAACTAAATAGCTTAGTTATTTCCCCTATATAGTTATTAATCTCCTCTAGGGTAGTAATTACTACTAACTTCTTATATATAGTAGTAGGCTTTTTTAACTCTCCTATGTTATTATATTTTCTTATTTCCTTAGTAAGCTTTATAGCTACTTTTATAGCGTTAAAGAGTTTTCTTATAGTAGTAGCTTTATCTTAGAGTTATTACTAGATTTTATTAGAAATAAGCTATCTCTATTACTTATAGTTCTTAAGTAGAGGCTTTTACTATTTAATATATTCTATAGCCTTATTAGTGTCCTCTATTATATTATTAAGTAAAGAAATATTATTACTTTTAACGCTAAAGATATTAGAGTTTATGCCTTTATTATTATTATTATTATTTTTATTAATATTATTATTATTTTTAGTAGCCTCTTCTTTATCCTAGGACTAAGGGGCTAGTTAGTTAATAGCTATAAAAGATAGCTTAAGGATAAATCTAGGCTTATTAACTAGGGCAGTAGTAACCTTATTAGGCTAGTAGGTTTACTTATTAGGCTAATTTACCTTAAGGCTAGTGATATAGAGAGGGTTATCCTTATTAAAGTACTAGTTAAGGTTAATAGTGTCTAGGTTTAAGGGATTATTATTGCCTAGGATAAGGCTAAATTAAATTAAGGCGCTTATAGTGGCTTATTTTTCTTCTTGTTTAGGGGGTAGGAGTTTATAGGGAGAAGGGGAAAAAGAATATAGGAAAGAGATATATTATTACTACAAGAATATTAATAGGTTATAGTTAATAATAGTAGTAATATAGTAAAGTTAGTAATAGTAATAAAAAAGTAGTAGGTTTAGTAAGTTAAAAATAGAAAAACTATAGTTATAGGCAAGTAGGTTAATTTATCCTATTGTTATTATTAGTAGCTATAGGTAAGGAAGGTATAGTTAGTTATTTTAGGCAAAAGCTTCTTCTATTATTTTTTAGGATATTAAACTATATAAATATTTTTGTTGTCTACTATATAACTATGTATTTTAATAAAAGGAAAGTGTTAGTTATCTTTAAGTTATTATTATTCTTATTAAAAGAAAGTTAAGAAACAAGGTTATTATTAAGAATAGAGATATAAGGCTAAGTTTCTCCTTGCGTTATTATAAAGTATTATAACTATTTTAGTGTTAACTATAGTAATGTCTATAAGAAGTCTACTAGTATAGGCTTTTAGCCTTACTTCTTTATATACTCTACTACCTAATTAATAAGGTTAGCCTTCTTAAAGTTAGTTATAATATTACTAGCGTTAGGCATAAGGTTCTTATAGGGTTCTTATATATTAAATACTAGTAAGTACTCTTTTTACTTAATAAAATACTTAACTAACAGGTAGTTCTTTTACTAGTTAACTTTATAGTCTATAATTCTCTTAACTTTAAATTCCTTTATACTGTCTACCTTTACTAGCTCTAGGGGTAATTACTTCCTTTTAAAAAAGTTATTACTAGTTAGTACTTTCTATAGCTATATAGTTAACACTACTAGGTAGACCTTCTAGTGTAGTAGTAGGTTAAGTTTATAAGCTCTTAGCCTAACTATATAGGTAATATAGAAAGGTCTAGTGCACTAAGGAGACTATTTTTACTTAGGCTTACCTAGTAATAAATAGCCTTTACTAAGTTAAAGAAAAACTTTATCTTTAATATTAAGTTTTATAAGGTAATAGTAATAATTATATTATTTCTTTCTTATTACTTTTGCTATATTAATAAGAGCTAGTGCCTTTACCTAGTATATTTAGCGTAGGACGTTAAGAGACTCTAATAAGAGTCTATCTTTACTAATATACTCTAGTACTATCCTAAGGTAAAATCTAAGAATAACCTTATTTAGTAAATAACCTACTATAACTACTAATAAGTTATTAAGTAAGTACTATAAAGCTATAAGAATATTAGTCTATAAGATATTAAGGTTAGTATATATATAAAAGTGTATAGTAATTTTAACTATTTAGTTAGTTTTTTACTTTAGCTATTAGTCTAAAGGTAATACACTATAAATATAAGTAGTTACACTTTAAAGGTATTAAATATCTTTACCTATATTATAAAAATAAACTTAGGGTTATAGTTACTAATAATTACTATTAGTAGTCCTTAGTTATATATTATAAGTGTTTAAAGTAATACCTAGGCCTAGTAGTAAGCCTTATACCTTATATATCCTAGGATAAGTAAGATTTTTTTACTAAACTTATAGGTTATAGTATAAAGGCTATTAAATATATAGAAGTTAGGTATAGCCTAAAAGTTACCTTAGGTTAAGACTTCTAGTATATCTATAATAAAGTCTATAGAGATAGTATAGTAAAGTACACTAGGTATTATAATAAGTTAAAGAGATTCTATAGCCTTCTAGTAATCTATCTAATTACCCTAGTATACTAGGCAGTAAATAATATAAGCTTTTACTAACTTTACTTTTCTAGGGATATAGAAGCTTTAAAGCTTAATAAGTATTCTATTACGCCTAAAGTAAAACTTCTTGTTGTAAGCAAGGGCAAACACCTTTCCTATAAGGGGTTTTAGGATATAAAGTCTATATATACTATCTAAGGCTATATAAAAGATTAATCCCCTAGAGTTAATCTCTTATAGTAGTATAGCTATATAAGGCTAGCGCTATTATTTATAAAAAAGTTATTAATCTTTCTTTACTTTATCTAGGGTAATATATTTATAACTATCCTTTTATATCTATATAATCTATACCCTTAAGTCCCTAAATTTCTTGTTATTCTAGTAGCCTATAATAATACTCTTTATAAACTTATTATTAATTTACACTATTATTATAGTAGCCTTCCCTAGGCTTAGAGGTTTATTACTTATATACTATACTACTGCTATATCTTTAACCTTGTCCTTGTTATTAATGTCTACTAGCTTGTCTTTATATAAGAAATACTCTATAAAGTTAAGTTAGGTAACTAGGAGTTAGGATAGTGTGTCTAGTACTACGTCAAGCTTACCTAGGATATAGAAGATTTAAAGCTAAAATTAGGAGAGGTAGTTAGCAGTGTTAGCAAGACATAGGTTAGCCTTGTTAAGGTCTATTATCTATAACAACGTATAAGTAATAATACTCTTTATAGCTATATAGTCTATAAGAATATTAACCTTATGTCTATTTAACTAGACAAGTTTCTAGAGCTTCTTAATAGCCTATATAATGGCTACTACTTTAGCCTTAGTATACTATTTCTGTAAGCTAATTCTTGTTAAGGTAAAGGGGTATCTTTGCTGCGTCTTAGCAAAGAAAAATTTTAAAGGTGTAGATTAAGGTAGTTATACTACTACTTAATATAGCCTTCCTACTAGCTATTATAGATCTAACAGGAGAAGTAAGGCTATAATAGGTAATATAAAGTAATATAGTGCAAAGGTAAAGTATAACAGTAGAGCAGTAAAATAAGGCAAGTAATAACAAAGAGCTAAACAAATAATATAGGACAAGAGCTAGGTATTAGTATAGGTTATCTATTAAGGTTACCTTTCTTTATAGGAGGAAATAGGCAATAGGATATATACCCCTAGGTATATGCCTAGACATGTGCTAATAGGGTAATCCTATGTCCTACCTATCTATCTACTATATAAGGCACTTGTCCTATGACATAGGCTTAATCTTTCTAATATATATAAGGTATTATTATTTTTTATATTTACTTAAGGGTTATAGTATATAACGCTACCTTATAGCTAAGTTCTTTTACTAGAGTTAGCCTATTCTCTAGTCTATATTAAAGTTATTTTTTTATAGCTATAAGATCCTAAAGATAATATTTAGTTAGCTAATAGCTATAATATTAAAGGCTAGTTATTTATAATAACTTTTAATATTTATAGAGAGAGCCTTAGTTTCCTTATTAACTATCTTATTATTATATATAACTATTTTACTTTCTATAGTTTATAGGCTATATAGTTTATTCTTTAATTACTATACTATTCTTAGTTAATTTACTATTCTTAGTATATTAGATTTACTTATACTTTACTATTTACTATAGTATAAATAGTTTAACCTTTAATTTTAATATTTAATATTAAATAGTTATTATTATTACTTATTAGTATTAAGTATAAGGACTTCTTGTCTATTATAATTTACAGTCCTTTTATAGGTAATATATTTTGTTTTTTAACTATTCTTAGAAAGGTCTAGCCTTTTCTTTCTAGGTCCTCTATACTTTAGCTTTTCTTATATAGTAGTGTTTATATTTATTATAAAGGTATTTTAACTAGTGTTAGGTCTTACTATATATATATAGTATAAGATATTTAAGGCTTAGCTTAAAGTAAATAGTTTATTATTTATACTCTTTAACCTTCTAAGTATAAAGGTCCTTATTAAGTTAGTACCTAGTTACTAGTTTATTATAAGGTCTATAAAGGTAAAAAATATATACTCCTTTTTTTTCTCTATATCTTATATATTATTATAAATATAGTTAGCCTAGAACACTTTATAGTATAGTAGGTATTTTAGGTCTAAATATTTATAGTCTTTAAATATAGATTCTTTATTATACAAGATAATAGGTTTCTCTTTAATATTTATATCTTAGGTCCCTTAAAATAGGAGTTTCTGTTTATTTATATCCTTTAGTACTTTATAAAATAAGAGGCTAAAGACATTATTACCTTATATTATAAGGTTACTATAAGTTTATAAGATAAAGGTTTTATTTAAGTTATTATCTAGTGTACTTTTAATAAGAGATAAAGATAATAGTAAGCTATATATTTATTCCTTAATTCTATAGTTCTAAATCTTAAGGAGGTTAAGCTTAGTAATATTATCTTAGCTAATCTCTATTAGTAACTTAGTAGCCCTTTATTTTATCTTACTAAAGAAAATAAACTTATCTAAGGAGAGTTTTTTCGTAATCTCTTTTTTATTAGAACTAGTTCTTTATACTTTAATAGTGTCTTAAGGAGTTAGTTCTTAGATAGTAAGTTATAAAAGTAAGAACTAGGTCTTTTCTTCTTTTTTCCCTATAGTAATAATTTTAATAGATTATATACTTAATTTAGTAACTTTTATTATAGTCTTTAGGACATCTTGTTCTAGCTATAGTTACTTCTAGTAGTTCCCTTAGGCTTAGATTTATACTTATAGTTATTCTTTAAGAAAGTTCTATATATCTTATATATATAGTTATTTTAGCTTTTCTTATACTATATCTTAGGCCTAAATTAGCTTTATAATAAGCTACTAGTTATATTATTCTAAAGCTTATTCTTAAGTAGATTATTATTTTCTTATAATAGTAATAGTTTATATAATAGTGTTTTAAAATCCTTTTATTTATATAGTTTTAGTAAGCTTTAGTATATCTTCTAGGTCTAAAGGTTATTATTCTACTACTTTATAGCTTTAAAGGGTAGTATAATACTAAGGGTATACCTTAGTTAGTAGAAAGAAGTTTCCTTAGTTCTTTTCTTTTACTTTAACTTATTATTAAATACTCTTTTATTATTACTATAGGTTTTATAAGGTTTAGTATAGGCTTTATAGTACTTATTTATTATATTTACTTAGTACTTAATAAGTGTTCTTATTAGTATACCTTATGTTTACTATAATAGTTTTATTCTTAGTTCTCTTATTAATAGTCTCTTAGATTTCTATTACTATTTAGTATTATTATTTTTTAGCTATAGTAATAATCTTAAGGTTTCTTTTTAGTAAGGTCTTATTAAGTAAGGTCTATTTATAGTTATTCTTTTTACTACTATTCTTTACTTAAGTTATTCTTTAATTATATTTAGTTTATATATAGTAATTATATCTTATAGTTTCTAAAGAGTTATATCTTATACTACTATAAGTACTATAATGATATTCTAGTTCCTTTATTCTTACTTAGATATAAGGCTTATAAGAAGATATAACCTTAACCTTAACCTTAACCCTTATTATAATATAACTATAAGGGATATAAAAATATATATATATAAGGATATTATAGTTGCCTATATAGAGATATACTCTATATATAACCTAATAGACCTATATAGACCTATTAAGAGTTACTCTCTTAGAAGTGCTTTACCTCTAAGAGTATTAACGTATTAATAAGGTTAGCAAGGTCAAGGTTAAGGCAATAATACAATACAGCCTAGGGTACAGCCCAGGGTACTTTAAACAAGGTTGCCTAACTTAGGTAAAACAAGTAAAACTAGATCTAGCAAATCTATAACAAGCTAAAGGTTTTAGAACTACTAATAACTATATAACTATAACTATTATAAAGGGTTAATATATATATAATATAGGGTTAATATATACTATTATAGAAGGATCTAGTAAGTGTTATTTATTATATATAGAAGAGAAGAAACCACTAGAAGTAGTTTTATTCTCTAAGTCTTTTAATAATAATAAATATATATATATCCTTTTATCTACTAATTTCGTTATCTTTTCTCTTATTTACTTAACCTTTCTTATTTTCTTTACTAAGGTTTTTTTTTCTATAGATATATTTCTTATCTTTAGCTCCTTAGGATACTATCTTACTTATTCTTTACTATCTTAGTGTATAGTATAATTATTATTATAGTAGGTAGTCTATATTAGCTACTAATAAGGGACTTCCTTAGTAGCTATATTAGCTTTCTTAGTATACTCTAGTAAAGTCCTATATTAAAGTTATTTAGGTTACTTATAGTCTTATATATAGTAACTTATCTTTTTATAGTTAAAGTATTTAATAGTCTTAGGGTCTTATAGTAGCTATTATTCTTATTTTTATACTATACTTATATTTATTAGTCTAGTATAGTATTCTTAAGAGGTATTTACCTAGGTGTTATAAGGTCTTTACTATTTATTAAATATCTTATTTTATTATCTTAGTAGCTTTAGTCTTTAGGTATACTTTTTACCTATATTTATATTAAGTTATAATATTTTTTCTTTTTCTTATTATTATTTATATAGTTAAGTATTAATTTTAATAATAAGTTTAATATATAATAAAAAGTCTTTAAGTAAGTTTATAATTTTAACTAGTTTATCTTTAATATCCTCTTTAAGTCTTTAGTAAAATATAAAGATTAAGGATTCTTAAGTAATATTAAGTCTAGTAGTAAGTCTTTAGAATTTAGCTATATAGTATAAAGTAGCCTTAGTTTATCTTAGGTTAAATAGTTCTTACTTAGCTTATTACTTCTTATTAAGGTCTTAAAATAGTAATAGTAGTACTTTCTTAAACCTAAAGTATTTATAAAAGATCTCTTAGGTTTTTATCTTTAGGTTTACTTAGTTATTTATTATATAGTGTATTAGGTAAAGTTTAAACTAGGCTAATACTTTTCTCTTAAGGAATAAAGTAGTATAAATAACTTTCTTAGGTTTTTTCCTAAAGCTAATATTATAAAACTAGTAGTATATATAAACTTAAGTAAAGAATCCTTTTAAGTGTCCTAAGGTTCTATTAAATAGCTATAGGGTATTAAGTTTAAGCTTATTTTAGTTGTTAATAAGGGTTTAGATAATATTAGTAGTACCTTAAAAGGTCTTAATAGTCTCTTTAAGTTCTTATATCTTAGTTAAAGGCTTCTTAAGGATAGATTTCTTTAAGTACTTTAGTTTAGCTATATTACTATTAATAATATTAATAAGCTATTAATTATATTTAGTATTTCTCTTTATTATTTCTTAAATTATAAAATACTAATCTATAGTAAAGATAGCCTTACTATCTTTATTAAATCTTAGATTAGGTAAAATAGATCTATTATTAATCTCTATAATATCTTTAAGCTTTTTATCTAGAGAACACTAGGACTTAAAGGTACTTATTAAAGGTATATTCTTAGAGGTTAATATAGTGTTTTTATAATTAAGTAAGTATTAAAGTTAACTTACTTAATAAAAGTAATTAAAGTATTATAGTTAGTAATCTAATAGTAAGGTTTTTACTAAGAATAAGCTAAGGTTAATACTTTATTAATAATAGTATAGACTTATAAGTTAATTAATTACTTAGTAATTAGTTAGGTAGTTAATAGTTATAAAAGTAGCTTATATAGCTTTTATTAATTAAATTACTAAGGTTAAATACTAAAAGTTATTTAAATAAATTATATTATAAGAAGTTAATCACTAAAAAGCTATAAAAGTCTATTCTTAAGTATATCTAAGTTTATTCTATATATAAGTCCTAATCCTATTACTAAGTATTATCTTATATACTTTTTAAGTACTTATAAATAAGTAAGTTAAGTACTTTAATACTAATCTTTTAAGCGCTTATACTAAGCTTTTATCTTTTACTTAGTTCTTTATTATTATATAACTTATACTATAGTTTTTCTAGGTCTAAGGGGCTATCCTAGTCTAACCTATTATTAGTTCTATATAAATACTATACTACTTACTAGTTATCTTATCTAGTAAGGTAATATTACTTATAATATATTAGGTTATAATAAAATAGTAGGCTTAATTAAGGTAAAAGATATTATTATTAAGTATATAAGAAAAAATTAACTTACTAATTACTAATAAAGCCTAAATCTAAACTATAAAGTCTATAGGTATTTAACTAAAGGCACTAAAGTTATTTTACTATATAATAAAGTAATTTACTATTACCTAATAGATCTAGGACTATATAGAGGAGAAATCTTTAGCCTTATTACTAAATAAAGCCTAGGTAATAAGGATATTATAACTTAGTAAAGAAAGTGTTAAATAACTTAAATATAATAAGAAGGTCTATAATAGAGAATACTAGGAGTATAAAAGTAATAGGAAAAGAGTTAAAGATTTAGTAATATAGATCTAATTAACTATAGACTTTATAGCTATAGTAATTTATAGTAATAACATAGACTAAGTAAAAAAGAAACTAGTATATAGACCTTATAAAGGATATATCTTATGTAAAGTTACTAATATACCTAAGTGCCCCTTATATAGCCTTATAGGCTATAAGCTTATAAAGTATTACTTTATAATTAAAGTATAGCTAAGATTTACTTAAAGGCTATAATAAAAGGTAGTTTACTATATATATAAATTATAAAATAACTAATATATAAAGAAGAAGCTTAAAGAGGAGAATATACTAGCTACTACTATATAAAAGAAATTAAAGGAAATAGATATAGTAAAGAAGGCTAAAGAATAGCCTAATAAAGAAGTAAAGTAATAACTATTAATAATATAAATAAGAAAAGGGGTATTATTTATATAGTTAGTAGTATTTATAGTAGGTATATATCTACTTAAAGACTATATTATCTTTAATTTAGGAGTAATACTATATGTTTTCTATTTATACTATTATCTTACCTATATATTACTAGTAAAACTAGAGGACTTTATTTAGGCTAATAAGATAATAATACTAATTATAGGATAAGGTAATACTATTATTAAGGTAAAAGTAAATAACTATAATATAACTATTATATTATATAATATTACTTATTACTTATTACTTATTACTTATTACTTATTACTTTTTTATAACCTAGTATTATATATACTACTTAAGTTATATAATAATTAGTAGCAAAATAATAGCCTATCTAATAACTATATTTATAAGGTAAATACCTACTTCTTAGTATTTAATATATATAAGTTTATAGGCTAATAAGTTATAAAGTAAGTTAATTTAAAAAGTAAAGGACTATATATATACTATAGTAACTAGTAATAAAGTAAAGCTAGACTTTTACTAATATATAAGCCTAGTAAAAGTAAACTATTAATATAACTACCTTAGTTACCCTAAAAGGTATATACTTTACTAAATAATAATAAAGTCTAAAAAAGTATAAATCTATAGTAATATAATTAAGATACTTACTTACTAGTATAAAGTCTATATAATAAGTAAGATAAATTAGTAAATATTTTACTAACTTTAAGAAGTAATTAACTATATAGAAGTTAATAACTAAATTATATTAGATTTTTACTTATTTAAATAAGGCTATAGTAAATATAAGTTAGCTTTACTACTAACTAATAATAAGTCTAGACTTATATAAGATTATTACTTATAATAATATACTACTAATAATATTAAGTAAGCTTTTTTTAACACTATTAAGATGATTAAGGTATATAAATTTACTAAAGTATTAGTAATAGAATATAATAATAAGGTTATAACTACTTACTTATAGGTAAAGGAGGCTATAGAAAATCTAGGAATCCTATTTAAATAATTAGTGCCTAACACCTAGGTATAAAATAGAAGTACTAAGTAAATTACTATAGTAATTAAGAAAAAAGTAATAGTAATATAGTTATATACTAAACTACTATAATATTTATAGCTAAAGATTCTTAGATCTATAGTATATCTATATAATTATATACTTTTAGAGGTATAAAAGTAGTACTTACTATATAAAATATAGTATACTACTAAAAGGTAACTATTACTACTATATATTAGCTACTTATAAGTATTTAAATACTAGGTATATATAATAACTAGTAAAGTATAACTCTACTATAACTACTTATAATAATTTAAAGTAAAAGTATATATTAGTTACTTTATTAAATATATATTTACTAACTAATACTATATATATATACTACTAAAGAATATAGTAGTTACTTTATATAATATAATTGTTAATAAAGATAGTTACTTTAGTAGTAATAAGAATAAATAAGTAAATAAATTAAGTAATATAGATAAATCTACTATTAATAAATTAATTATAAAAGCTAAAACCTAAAGTTTTAAAGATATTACTAATAGTAAAAATCTTATAGAAACTACTATAGATAAAGCTAAAGTCTAACTATTAAGTAAATCTAAAGAGAATAACTATAAATATATAAAGTTATACTTTATATTAATTACTTTACTAAAGTTACCTAATATATTATTTACTATATAATTACTAGGTGTACTTAATATAAGAAGGTATAATATAGATAAAGTCTATTATATTAACTATATATTATAATATTATTATATTAATAACTATTCTTATAAGAATTATAGAAGGCTACCTTTATAGTAAGATTATTACCTTTATAATAATATATAAATTATTTCTTAAGGTAAATTAAGTTACTTAATAAGTCTATAGGCTAGCCCCCTTAGAGTGTTAAGTATATAAATTAATTAGTAAAAGAGGTAACCCTAGAAAGCTTTAATAATAAAGCAAAGATATAACTAAAGGAAAGTTATTATAAAAATAATTTAACTAGTAGTAGTTATTTATATATTTATATATTTATATATAGGACTTACCTAAGCTACCTAAACTATACACTAACTTATATAACTACTTATTTACTAGTAAATCTTATAAGGCTAAAGAGAATTACTTATAAAGTTATAAGGTAATAAGTAGCTAGTATAAATAAAAAAGATTAGGTAGATAAGAGAAGAGATAGGGAAATTAGTAGATAGAAGGATATATATATGTTTATTATTCTTAGAAGACTTAGAGAATAAAACTACTTCTAGTGGTTTCTTCTCTTCTATATATTATAAATAACACTTACTAGATCCTTCTATAATAGTATATATTAACCCTATATTATATATATATTAACCCTTTATAATAGTTATAGTTATATAGTTATTAGTAGTTCTAAAACCTTTAGCTTATTATAGATTTA
Source organism: Colletotrichum navitas (assembly GCF_030913465.1). Classification (NCBI taxonomy): domain Eukaryota; kingdom Fungi; phylum Ascomycota; class Sordariomycetes; order Glomerellales; family Glomerellaceae; genus Colletotrichum; species Colletotrichum navitas. The sequence goes on from NW_026850592.1 coordinate 282,202, forward strand.
CTAAATCTAGTTTTACTTGTTTTACCTAAGTTAGGTAACCTTATTTAAAGTACCCTAGGCTATATTATATTTAGAGAGTTTAAAAAGAATATAAAATATAATATAATATAAAAATATAATATAAATATAATATAATATAATACAAATACAATATATATATTTATATTATATTATATAAGAAAGACAATATATATATTTATATTTATATTATATTATATTTATATTATATTTTATATAATATATAACTATATAATATAAAGAATAAAGATAATTAAAAATTAGTAAATTAATTATATATAGTACTATTAACCTTCTTTTATAGTATAGTATTATTTATATATTTTATTTAAAATATAGTATACTTAAAAACTAAGATTTAGTAAAGTTTATTAAGTATTATTTATAAGTATTTACTACTATATAAGTAATAAAGATAAAATAACTATATATTACTTAAAGTATAATATATTAATATACTATAACTATACTAAAGTTACTATTAATAACTAACTATATAATAACTAACTATATAATAACCAACTATATAATAACTAACTATATAATAACTAACTATATAATAACTAATAATATAATAAATAGCTTTTAATACCTAACTATATAATAAATAGCTTTTAATACCTAGCTATATAATAACTAACTATATAATAAATAGCTTTTAATACCTAACTATATAATAAATAACTTTTAATATCTAACTATATAATGACTAACTATATAATAACTAACTATATAATAACTAACTATATAATAAATAGCTTTTAATAGCTAACTATATAATAAATAACTTTTAATAACTAACTATATAATAACTAACTATATAATAACTAACTATATAATAAATAGCTTTTAATACCTAACTATATAATAAGTTAATAACTAACTATATAATAAATAGCTTTTAATACCTAACTATATAATAACTAACTATATAATGAATAGCTTTTAATACCTAACTATATAATAACTAACTATATAATAAATAGCTTTTAATAGCTAACTATATAATAACTAACTATATAATAAATAGCTCTTAATACCTAGAATCCTCTTTTATCTCTTCTACTTCTTTAAAATCTTCTATTTCTTTATCTTTTACTTCTTCTTCTATAATACTCCCTTCTTCTTTAAATAAGTATTTAAAGTCTATATTAAATAAACTACTATATATCTTAGGTATATAAAAAGAGCTATCTAAGCCCTCTAAATTACTAGATTATTACTAGCCTTTTAAAAGTATTAATTTATTTCTAGTATTATTTATTAAATTAGTTCTTCTTTTAGCAATAATATTACTAGACTAGTTAAAACTACTTTCTACTGTAGTAGAAGTAGGAGGTATAGCTAAGTATTTTCTTGCTAATATAGATAAAATAGGAAATTTCTCTATATTATTATTCTACTACTCTAAAGGATTTACCTAAATAATAGTTAGTATATACTATATAATATTATATTAAATTATTTTAAAAATAGTATAGTTATAGTTTATAAATAAATCTTTTATAGTTTTTAAAACTAGTTAAATATATTAAAAGTCTTAATTACTTTGTTTTCTATAAGGGATAAAGAATAATAATTTTCTAATTTATTTTCTCTTATTTTAGCTACTTATTACTTACTTTATATAAGGTAAAAATCCTTAAATTCCTTAGGCTTAGGCTTAGGAATAGGTATTTTTAATTTATTTTTACCTATAGGTCCTTCTCTAGGCTTAAATAAATCTATAGTAAATCTATCTCCTTTTTTACTAGTACTACTAGTAGGAAGATTAGAAGAAGAATTAAAGTTATAGTTATTATCCTTAATTTTAATAGTGTTATATAAACTAGGAATATATAACTCTTCTTTATTCTTTTTTTCTAGATCTTTAATAATCTTTTATTTTAGCCTAAAATATAGAAATAATAAATTAGTATATTATAACTATAAGTATATTAAAGATAAATATAGTAACTAGAAGTATATTGATATAGTTATTATAGTTAAGTTACTTAGTTATTATATTCTTCTTTAAGATCTTCTTTTACTTTTACCTTTAGCTAAGAAGGTAAATAAGCCTTTAAATAAGTATTATTAAAAAACTATTATATATTCTACTTAGGTTCTAAAATAGAACCTAAAATATAAGGCTTAAATTTAGGACAATTAGCATATATAATAGGTAAAGAAAAATAAGTATTAAGCTTATTTTTTCTTTTTTCTATAGCATCTATAAAGTGCTTAGCATAAGGGTCTTATAGTTTATTACTCTATAAAATATATTAGTAAGTTTAGTAAAATTAAGTTAATATTTAATAATTATCTTTAATAATAAACTTAAAGATATTTATAGTAGTTTATTATATTAATATAAAAGATTAATAACTTACTAAGTCTCCTACTATAGGCTTTTACTATTCTTTATAGTAATTTAACTCCCTTTCTAAAGTTAAATTAATATTAGTAACCTAAAATAATAGCTTATCTATAGTAGTAAAGGTTTAAGATTACATCTATATAGTAGGGGTATAAAAAGCTTCTAATAAATCCTTAATATACTATAGTTATAACTAGTTTCTTAGAATTATAGCTTTAAATATAGGGTTTTTAGTACTAGACCCTAGGGTAATTAAGGCTAGCTTTAATTCTAGAGTAGTACTAATTATTATATATATAGAATTCTATCTAGTATTATTACTTATTAAATTATTAGTTTATATATAAGTATAATAATATTAATATAATTTATAACTTATTTTATAAACTTATAAAGAGGTATTTTAGTTTTATTATAGTTATAAGGTATAGTAGGATCTTTAAGCTCTTTATTATACTTAATAGCTTATAAAAATTATTTATATAAGCTAGTATTATTTTTAAGTAATATAGCTATTCTTTTAATAGCGCCTATAATACCTAATATTATAGAAATAATAATTAGTATTTATTACATTATTACTATTATTAATAAGTTATTATTAAAAAAGTAATAGACTTACTAGTATTTATCTTTAAGACTTTTTCTTTTTCTGTAGTATTTAATTCTTTAATTTCTCTATTATAATCGTTAATAATAGTAATATTCTTAAACTATTTAATAATAGTATCTTTAGTAGAAGTATTAATAAAAGTATTAACAATATCTTTAGTAATAATATTAAATATATATATAGTATACCTAATATTAAATATATTATTATTATAAGATAACTTATAATTATTAATAATATTAGATAGAAAGGTATTATTATTATAGCTATTATCTCTAGTAAAGCTATAATAAGTTAGTTACTAGTTTATTATTTATATATAATTTAATAATCTAATACTTACTTTATAACTCTACTAAAAGGAATATTATAACTGTCTATAATATTAGACTTAAATACTTTACTAAGATATACACTAGTATATACACTATCTAGAGCCTTAAAGCCTATTCATATTATTAGTATATATACTCTTTATATAATATATTAGTAATTAAATAATAAAAAGTTAAATACCTAGGATTTTATAGTCTAATATAAAGTTACTATTAATAAAGGTACCTATAACGCCTAAGTAGCTCTTAGAGTCTATAGAAGTCTATATATCTAGTTGTAAAGATATATAACTATAGTTTTTAAAGTAATTACTTAAGTAAAATAATATAGTATCTTTAGTAGTATTAAATAAAGTATTAATACTACTTATTACTTTACTATAGTATAACTTAGGACTATTACTATAATATAATAAATATAGTTAGTTAAATACTATTATAAGCTATAGAATATTATTTTTAAAAATTAACTTATAGATTAAAATATTCTAATAAATTATTAAAGTTATTAGAAGTAATAATATAAAAAGGTAAGTTATTATTAATTAAAAACTTAATATAGTTAATAACTACTGTCTCTAGTTTAAAAATAGTATTTAAAAGCCAAGGTCTTTTAAAGTTACTATTTATAGAGGTATTACTTATAAAGTTATTGATATTTACTTAACTTATTCTATTATTTCTACTATTAATCTTATTTTTAACTATAGAGAGTTAAAGAGTTAGTTAATATCTTTAAAAGAATAATACCTAATAAATAAAAGAATATATATATATATATATATATATATAACTTACTAGATATTTTAGAAGGATCTCCTTCTTCTTCTTTAATAATAATTATATTAGGATGTTTTTGTTTATAATGTACTTAGCCTTAGCTAGCTTAAAATCTTTTAGCCTTAGTTTTAAAGCTAAAGTTATAGTTAAGTATATTATATTTATATATAATTTCCCTAGGTCTACTATAGTTAATAGTACTTAAATTATAAGTAAATACTTATTTACTATAATATAAGAATTAGTAGGCTTAATAGTATAAGTAAGACTATTCTCTAATGTGTCTATATATTGATTTTTTTTTCCTTTTATTTTATTAGTTAAAGAGTTTCTATAACTTAAGAAAAGCTTTACTATCTATTATATTAGAAGAGCTCTTGTAAAAATATAAGAATTATTATATACTACTATTTCTTTTAGATATATTTAATAATAAAATATAAAATATAGTTTTATAGGTTTTAATAAGTTATTTTAAAGCAATAGTTATAATATAATATAGTAAGTAGTCTTTCTTAAGGTTATATTTATATAGTATATAATAGGTAATATAGTATATAGTGTTATAAGTTAAGTAAAATATAGTTAATAGTAAAGATAAAATAAAGAATTAGAAGAGAAAAAACATAGTATATATAGTTATTTTATTATAATTATTTACTATATAATAAAGTATATAACTAATAAAGTATAACTATAAGATATAACTATAAGATAAAACTATAACTATAACTATAAATATAACTATAAAGTATAACTATAAATTATAACTATAAACTATAATTATAAAGTATAAGTATAAAGTATAACTATAAACTATAGGTAAAAACTATAACTTATAAACTATTACTTATAGTCTATAAGTATAAAGTATAACTATAAACTATAATCTATAAGATATAATTATAAACTATAATTATTAAGTATAACTATAAAGTATACCTATAAAGTATAACTATAAACTATATAAATAAACTTATAAGTATATATATTATTAGTATAGTATATAAATATAGAGTTTATAGCTCTTTAAAGATACTTATAATTTAAAATTATAAGTTACTTATTAGATTATTTATATTATAAATTAGTTATATAAGAGCTTCTTAAGTATTAATATTATATACTCTATATAACTTTTAGACTTTTTTCTAGGGTACTTCTTTTTAGATTATTTACTTTTACTTAACTAATCTTTTACTTATATATAATATAGTATAGTATTATTAATATCTTTTTAAGTATTATATAACTACTTACTATAACTATAAGACCTTTTCTAGGGTACTTTGTTTAGAATATTTACTTTTACTTAATTAACTTTTTACTTATATAGTATAGTATTCTTAATATCTTTTTAAGTATAACATAACTATTTACTATAGGTATAAGACCTTTTCTAGGGTACTTATTTTAGAATATTTACTTTTACTTAATTAACTTTTTACTTATATAGTATAGTATTCTTAATATCTTTTTAAGTATAATATAACTATTTACTATAAGTATAAGACCTTTTCTAGGGTACTTTTTCTTAAGATATTTACTTTTCTTTTACTAACCTTTTACTTATATAGTATAATATTCTTAATATCTTTTTAAGTATTATATAACTACTTACTATAACTATAAGACCTTTTCTAGGGTACTTTTCTTTTAAAAATATCTACTTTTTCTAAACTAGCTTATTATTTATATAAAGTAATATTCTTAATATTCTTTTAATTATTATATAACTACTTACTATAACTATAAGACCTTTTTAAGGTAATTTCTTAACTTATACTACTTACTTATAACTATTTAATTAGATAATAAGTTTAAATATTTAAGTAAAATATTTAAGAAAAATATATAGTATATATATCTATATACTAACTATATACTAGGCCTATTTTCTAGAACACTTTCCTCTTTTCTGCTTAAACTAACGTATATAGGATGCATAAGACCTCTTAGACTTATAAGAAGTCTTATAAAAAGAACAAGTATACTTCTTTAATACCCCCTATAATAACTAATTAATATATATATATATAAATACTATAATAATTATTACTTACTAACTAAGGTATAAAAGAGGGCTAAAAGCTTTCTTCTAGAGCTGGAAGCTAGGTAGAAGGGGTTAAAGTATCTTCTTAGGGGGTAAAAGAAGATAGAATATCTTCTAGATACTCTATAAATTCAGGAAAAAGGTCGATAGGGGCAAGAGTAGTATTATTAGAAAGCTCTTAAGAAGAAGAATCTAGTAGTACCTCTTTAGGAGAGATATACCTATAAGGGGCTTTAGAAAGACCTTAAGGAAAGTGCTAAGCTATTATTTAAATAATAACTTATTAAGTAGTAAGGTCTATTGCTAGTAAACTAGCTAAAGAAGTAAAAGAATCTATTATATCTAATATATAGAAAAAGGTATAATTTCTTATTCTAAGAACTATCTAAAATAAAAGGAGGATTTAAGGAGTATATATAGATATTCTTCTTCTTCTTCTTCTTCTTTTTTCCTTAGAATTCTTAGAAATAAAAGGGGATAAATATTTACCCTTAGCCTAGTTAAAAAACCTGATTTTTTCTAGTTCTAATGCAGGTCTTTATATATTACTACCTTATATATATAGTAAGGTAGAAGTCTATAAGTAAAAAGAAAGTATAAAAACAAAAGTAAGGTAAAAGTATATAAGTAAGAAGAAAGTATAAAAATAATAGTAAGGTAGAAGTATATAAGTAAGAAAAAAGTATAAAAACACTAGGATTTTATAAGCCTTTCTTATTTAAGTAAGTAACTTATTAGCCTTACTAATTACTACTTTAGGAAATATATAAGTTTTATAATAATTATAAGATTTTAAGTTTTTTATCTTTTTTTTAAAAGATAATATATATAATATAAGGTTAAAGTTAATATATATAGTAATACTAAAATAATAATTATATTTTAGTAAAGTATAGTACTTTTTTATATTAAGACTTATATTCTTTATTTACTTTAAATATCTTATAATATAATAGTTTAAATATTTATATATTATAATATACTTTATATAGCTTATAACTATATAGTATAGTTATAAGCTATATAATTCTATAAGGTTATAAGTTATAAGTTATAAAAGAATTAAGTAAAAGTAGTTTATAGTAGTATAGTATATATAATAATACTATATAATAATACTTAGTAAAGTATTTTTAAAGTATAAATATCTTAATATCTATATTCTTAAGATTTATATCTTTTTATTTTTTTAATATCTTATTATATTATTAAGTATTACCTTATTATCTATAGATTATATTTATTAGTTATTATTCTAATTATAGTCCTTTATAAATAACCTTTTTCTTAAGCTATATTATATTTATTATTAATAAAATACTAAATATATTCTTTATAGTAAGTACTTTAATATTTAAGAAGAATATAATTAGTTTATTTCTTTTAGCTAACTTTACTTACTTAGATAAAATCCTCTTTACCTCTTAGTATATTTTATTATTAGAAATACCTAGACTTTAATAATAAAGTTAACTACTATAATACCTTAAATCTTATAGTAAATAATAATACTAGTAGTAGTGTTATAGATATACTTAACTTAATAGAAGATTCTAGTAGTTATATTTCTTTTATTTATAATATATTATTAGAAGACTTAGAAAAAGAAGAAACTAAACAACAATATTAATAAGACTAATAAAATATTAATACTTTAGAGATATTTAATTCTTATACTATACTATATAATATTATAATATAAGATAAAGATAGTATTATAAGTAATTCTTTAAAGCTACTATTATTTAAAGTATTTAATAATAAAATAATCAGTATTACTAATAATACTTATAAGGAATTAAAAGTAAGTAACTTATTAGTTTTTAAAATTATATATAATTAAAGATAAATTATAACTTATACTAATATATTATATAATAGAATCTTATTAGTAATACTATAGAGTATAGTATTAGTTATAATTATTATAACTAGGAAGAAAGTAGTATAAATAGTGTTTTAAATTATAATATTAAAGAAGTAAAAGAATACTATATTACTAATATTATTCTAAATACTTTTTATAGTAATAATATTAGAAATCTTAGTATTAATAACTAAGTAACTAAGAGTAAATAATAATATAACTACTTTTCAATATATATAATATATAGGAATTAATATATAGGCATAAGGAATTAATACATAGTTATAAGTCTTACATAGGCATAAGGTTTCTATTCCTCTAATTAGTTTAAAAAAAAAGTATATCTTTACAAAGGCAGTAAAGGCAATTACACTAACACTGCTATTCTACTATTATTTTTTACTATTAACTAATTTATCTATATAGCTATAGGAAATAGGCTCTATAAGGGGGTTCTTTTTATAGCTATAGGAAATAGCCTCTATAAAAAGCGCTATCTTTATAGCTATAAAAACAGCCCCCTTATTAAGCCTACTTCCTATAGCTATAAAGGTTACCTCTTTTACTAGGCCTACTTCCTATAGCTATAAAAAGAGCCCCTCTATTAAGCCTACTTCCTATAGCTATAAAGGTTACCCCTCTTGCTAGGCCTACTTCCTATAGCTATAAAGGTTACCCTTTTTACTAGGCCTACTTTCTATAGCTATAAAGGTTAGCCCTTTTACTACACCTATTTCCTATTTACCCTAAGAAAAATAACCTTTTTTATATTTAAAATACCTACTACCTAGCTACTTTTTTATAATATAGCTATAAAAATTTATTATTACTACTAACTATTTTTTACTAACTTTATATCCTTTAAACACTAGGCTAAAGTAGCTATCTATTTATATAATTCCTTATTATCCTTTTACTACTAAGAACACTAGACTAGCTTCTTATTTATTACTAAGATAAGGTTAAAATCTAGCTTTAACTTAGTTAACTTCCCTCTTATATAAACCTAGCTAGTGTTAACTTATTTCTACTTCTAGGTAGGTAACTTTACTTTTTACTCCCTATGCTTTAGCTTTTACTAGGGGTATAGGTTTAGCTAGTTAAGTAGCCCTCTTCTAGTAAAAATAGTTATAATAAAATAAGCTATACTATATTTTTTAGCCTACTATAGAAGAATACTATAATCTTTAGATTAAGGATCTAGTAGTATAAATTAAAAAAAGATGTCTTTTAAAGACACTACTAGGGGTATACTTTTTACTTACTAAAAGCTACTAAATTAAGTATCTTAGTAAAGATCTTATAGTAGTATAAGATACTAAGCTTAGTTAAAATAGTATAGTCTAGACTATATTCTCTAATAAGGTCTAAGAATAGTCTTTTACTAAAAAGTATTACTTTTTTTACTAGCTAGTATTACTTTTTAATTAACGCTAAACACTTTAAGAAAAACAGTATATAAAGTTTACTAAAGAGCTTAAAGTAAAGACCTATATACTCCTAGTGTTAAAGGACTTTATCTTCTATATATACTTACCTAAAGTATAGCTCTTAGTTACTAATTATATTTTATATAATATTAATAAGTTAATATAAGTAACTAAGACTATTTAAGAGATAACCTTTAATATTATTATTACTTAATTCTATACTAGAGGTAATATAAACACTAAAGTTCTAGTATTTTTAAATAAAGTAGTAAGCCTACTATACCCTTAAAGGTAAGTATATTATATATAAGTACTAGAGGATTAGGCGTTAGTTAATAAACTCTTTATAAAGCTTAGTCTAAGCTTCTTTAAAGGTATACTTAGTCTTAGTAAAAATAATAAGCTTTTATATTATTAAGACCTTATAATATATATAAGGGGAGGCTTATTTACTAGTGTAGTAACATAGGCCTAGTCCTTATTACTAAGCTAGGCTATTACTTATATTATTAGCTAATAGGCCTTATTATTAGACCTACTACTATTACTACTATAGGTGTAGTCCTTAAGCTACTTCTACTTAGCCTTAAGTATAATATTAAAATTAATATAGTAAATATAAAGTTATTACTAGACGCTAAGGAACTACTTATTTAGTATAGCCTTTATCTATCTATTATAGTCTATAATAATAATAGTAAGGTAATAGACTAAGTATTAGTCTATAAGTTAGTAGATACTTACTAAAAGAAACTAGAAACCCTTTAGCCTTTTATTATTAATAAGGCTAAATATAGTGTTATAAATAGACCTAAGGTAGGTCTATCTAGTAGCCTAGAAGAGTAGAAGTTTAAAGTAATTAGTGTTATAGGTATTATTAAAACTAATTACTTTAGAGAATTACTTTTATATTTAAAGATAGTAAAAAAAGGTCTAGACAAGGCTAACAAGTTAGTCTAGCTTATCCTTTGCCTACTTTATTATATATAAGATATCTTGCTTATTAAATAGCTTAAGTAAAGCTATAATAAGTAAATACTTATCTAGCTTCTCTTAGTTTATATAAGCTTTAGCGTTATAGATATCTTACTAAGTAAATAAGGAATCTAGGAACTACTCTTAAATAATAGTATATATATTATATACTTAGATACTAACTTATTAGCTTATTATATTAATAGTATTTATTATAGGCTAAGTTACTTTATAATAAAAAGGATATATAGATACCCTAAGGATAAGACTATAGTTATACTAACTATACTAAGAGTCTAAATAATAATATAATAGCTATTACCCCTCTTAAAGAGCTTCTATAATTACCTACTATTTATAGCTATTCTTTTAGGACTTACGCTATTAAATACTAGTACCCTCTATAGGCCTAGGCTTACTAAACTAATTATATTAGATAGTATATTATATAACTTAGCTATAACGCTAATATTTATACTACTTTATAATACTAAATCTATTAGCCTTTATAAAGGTATTAACTTAATTAAAAAAGGCGTTAAAGGTTTATTCTAGATTACTAGGAATTAGTAGATTTAGGATTTTACTTATAAGAGAAGAGAAGAATCTATTACTTTAGGTATAGTAAAAGGCTATAGTTTAAAAAGAGGCTTTACTTTAAGGGGAAAGTTATTATTAAGGTAGTAAATAAGGTAGTAGATTAGCTTAAGGACCTTATTATTCTTACTATTAATAAATATACTTTTATTATTAGAAGAGTACTATTATTAGCTACTAATTAGTCTTAATAACCTATTAAATAAGGTTAAAAGTACTATTAAACTACTATATAGTAAAATAAAGAGGTTATTAAGACTACTTATAAGGAGGTTAAAGGTTATACTCTAGAGAAAGTTAAGAGAGAATAGTCTACTAAGTTTTTATTATCCCTTTAGGAAAATAGTAAGTAAGGTAAAGTATTAGCTTTATACTAAGGTAATATAGTTTATAGTATAAAAGAGGTTATATATCTTATAGTAAGCTTAATAGGAGCTTAGCTATAAGGTTATACTGCCTCTTAGGATTACTAGCTCTATAGAACAAGCTAACGCTAAGACAGCTACTTTTAGAGGAAGAAAATAATAGTAAGTAGCTAGATAATAGTAGTAAGTTATAATTAATTACTAGTTACTTTCTTAAGATATAACCTATAGTAGGAGGGTAAAATAGTTATATTTTATACTATAGAATACATTATAAAGCTATAGTAAGTAAATACTATAAATAAACCTAAAGTTAAATAAATTAACTTTATTATAAAGAAGGATATTATAAGGAAGGATAAGAAAAAGAGGGCTACCTTGTGTAGGTCTAGTAGAATTTAGTTACACTAATATTTGTTTTTTAGACTAATTAGAGAGTGTGCATCTTATGCCTATATAAGACTTATGCCTATATATTAATTCCTTATGCCTATATATTAATTCCCTAATATATATAAAGAAGTAATAGTATTAGTATTAATAAAATATTTTTTTAATATATAGATATATATATAAACCTAGTAATATATTTTTACTTATATATTATTAAACTACTATATAAATATATATAAAAAGAATTAATCTTATATTTCTTCTTTATATTTTATATAATATATAAAATATAATATATATATTTATATTTATATTATATTATGTATAGGAAAAAATATAATATAAATACATATATTATATTATACTTAGAAAAAAATACAAATATATATATTATATTTATATTATATTTATATTATACTTTTTTAATACTCTACTTAGATTTACTAAATCTTTATAGTAACCTAAGTAAAGCTAAGTAGACCTAGTATATTCTAAGAATATAAAGACCTTTACTATAATCTAAGAATATAACTAACATCTAGACAAGAAGATTAGTACTTTTAGTAATAGATTAGTAAATACTAAAAGAAGGCTATATATTAGTTTCAAATAATAGCTAAGGTTATTAAGTAAACTTAATATATAGTAAAGATTAATATAATATATAAGTATAAAAATTAGAAGGTTTAGCCTATTAATAATACTTTTTTTAATAGTTTAGTACTTAATAAAGACCTATATTAGAAGCTTAAGAAGCTTAAGGAAGTTAAGAAGAAGCTTTAAGACTAATTAGGACTATTTAAGGACCTAATTACACTAAAGTTCTTTAATATTAATTTAGGATTATAACTT